>NC_057811.1:268659381-268786865 GCF_018294505.1 Triticum aestivum
GAGTGTTGTGTTATTTTTTGTGATTTTTCGGGGTTCATTTGGACATTTTTATGCATTAAGTGAGTTTTCAATGCAGTTATGTGCATAATTCAAATTTGAACTACATGCACATGCTCCGGTGCATATAAATTGGTTGAAAAATCAAATCTTTGTCCTTGGGTGCATGCTTAGGTCCCATGCAAGAAATGGGAATGAATGTCAAACACCCTGCCACCGTCACTCGACCGCAAACATTGAGATAAACGGTTTAGAAATTCTAGTAAATCAAAAACTCGTCTGAAATTCATGAAACTTGGCATGCTATCATGGAGCGGTATCAACATGTCGTGGTGAATTTTTTGTCCCATTTGGGGCAGGTTTGGGTATGTGCTTCTCACAAACCAGAGCTTCTCACAACAAGCATGATGGTTTCGGTAGGTAATGCAAGAACTTTGGTGGCGAAACGATATCCATTGCCTTGTATTGCTTTCAATTTTTTTCTCGTGTCAACATAGAACAACAGGAGTGTTGTGTTATTTTTTGTGATTTTTCGGGGTTCGTTTGGACATTTTTATGCATTAAGTGAGTTTTCAATGCAGTTATGTGCATAATTCAAATTTGAACTACATGCACATGCTCCGGTGCATATAAATTGGTTGAAAAATCAAATCTTTGTCCTTGGGTGCATGCTTAGGTCCCATGCAAGAAATGGGAATGAATGTCAAACACCCTGCCACCGTCACTCGGCCGCAAACATTGAGATACCCGGTTTAGAAATTCTAGTAAATCGAAAACTCGTCTGAAATTCATGAAACTTGGCATGCTATCATGGAGCGGAATCAACATGTCGTGGTGAATTTTTTGTCCCATTTGGGGCAGGTTTGGGTATGTGCTTCTCACAAACCAGAGCTTCTCACAACAAGCATGATATGTTTCAGTAGGGAACACCCCATCTTTGGGGGCGACATGATATCCATTGCCTCGTATTGCTTTCAATTTTTTTCTCGTGTCAACATAGAACAACAGGAGTGTTGTGTTATTTTTTGTGATTTTTCGGGGTTCGTTTGGACATTTTTATGCATTAAGTGAGTTTTCAATGCAGTTATGTGCATAATTCAAATTTGAACTACATGCACATGCTCCGGTGCATATAAATTGGTTGAAAAATCAAATATTTGTCCTTGGGTGCATGCTTAGGTCCCATGCAAGAAATGGGAATGAATGTCAAACACCCTGCCACCGTCACTCGGCCGCAAACATTGAGATACCTGGTTTAGAAATTCTAGTAAATCGAAAACTCGTCTGAAATTCAAGAAACTTGGCATGGTATCATGGAGCGTCATCAAAATGGTGTGGTAAAGTTTTTGTCCCATTTGGGGCAGGTTTGGGTATATGCTTCTCACAAACTAGACCTTCTCACAACAAGCATGATGGTTTCGGTAGGGAATGCCCCAACTTTGGTGGCGAAACGATATCCATTGCCTCATATTGCTTTGAAATTTTTTTCTCTTGTCAACATAGAACAACAGGAGTGTTGTGTTATTCTTTTGTGATTTTTCATGGTTCGTTTGGACATTTTATGCATTAAGTGCGTTTTCAATGCATTTATGTGCATAATTCAAATTTGAACTACATACACATGCTCCGGTGCATATAAATTGGTTGAAAAATCGAATCTTTGTCCTTGGGTGCATGCTTAGGTCCCATTCAAGAAATGGGAATGAATGTCAAACACCCTGCGACCGTCATTCGGCCGCAAACATTGAGATACCTGGTTTTTAAATTCTAGTAAATCCAAAATTCATCTGAAATTCATGAAACTTGGCATGCTATCATGGAGCGGCATCAACATGTCGTGGTGAATTTTTTGTCCCATTTGGGGCAGGTTTGGGTATGTGCTTCTCACAAACCAGAGCTTCTCACAACAAGCATGATGGTTTCGGTAGGTAATGCAACAACTTTGGTGGCGAAACGATATCCATTGCCTTGTATTGCTTTCAATTTTTTCTAGTGTCAACATAGAACAACAGGAGTGTTGTGTTATTTTTTTTGATTTTTCGGGGTTCGTTTGGACATTTTTATGCATTAGGTGAGTTTTCAATGCAGTTATGTGCATAAGTCAAATTTGAACTACATGCACATGCTCCGGTGCATATAAATTGGTTGAAAAATCAAATCTTTGTCCTTGGGTGCATGCTTAGGTCCCATGCAAGAAATGGGAATGAATGTCAAACACCCTGCCACCGTCACTCGGCCGCAAACATTGAGATACCCGGTTTAGAAATTCTAGTAAATCGAAAACTAGTCTGAAATTCATGAAACTTGGCATGCTATCATGGAGCGGAATCAACATGTCGTGGTGAATTTTTTGTCCCATTTGGGGCAGGTTTGGGTATGTGCTTCTCACAAACCAGAGCTTCTCACAACAAGCATGATATGTTTCAGTAGGGAACACCCCATCTTTGGGGGCGACATGATATCCATTGCCTCGTATTGCTTTCAATTTTTTTCTCGTGTCAACATAGAACAACAGGAGTGTTGTGTTATTTTTTGTGATTTTTCGGGGTTCGTTTGGACATTTTTATGCATTAAGTGAGTTTTCAATGCAGTTATGTGCATAATTCAAATTTGAACTACATGCACATGCTCCGGTGCATATAAATTCGTTGAAAAATCAAATCTTTGTCCTTGGGTGCATGCTTAGGTCCCATGCAAGAAATGGGAATGAATGTCAAACACCCTGCCACCGTCACTCGGCCGCAAACATTGAGATACCTGGTTTAGAAATTCTAGTAAATCGAAAACTCGTCTGAAATTCATGAAACTTGGCATGGTATCATGGAGCGTCATCAAAATGGTGTGGTAAAGTTTTTGTCCCATTTGCGGCAGGTTTGGGTATATGCTTCTCACAAACTAGACCTTCTCACAACAAGCATGATGGTTTCGGTAGGGAATGCCCCAACTTTGGTGGCGAAACGATATCCATTGCCTCATATTGCTTTGAATTTTTTTCTCTTGTCAACATAGAACAACAGGAGTGTTGTGTTATTCTTTTGCGATTTTTCATGGTTCGTTTGGACATTTTATGCATTAAGTGCGTTTTCAATGCATTTATGTGCATAATTCAAATTTGAACTACATGCACATGCTCCGGTGCATATAAATTGGTTGAAAAATCAAATCTTTGTCCTTGGGTGCATGCTTAGGTCCCATTCAAGAAATGGGAATGAATGTCAAACACCCTGCGACCGTCATTCGGCCGCAAACATTGAGATACCTGGTTTTTAAATTCTAGTAAATCCAAAACTCATCTGAAATTCATGAAACTTGGCATGCTATCATGGAGCGGCATCAACATGTCGTGGTGAATTTTTTGTCCCATTTGGGGCAGGTTTGGGTATGTGCTTCTCACAAACCAGAGATTCTCACAACAAGCATGATGGTTTCGGTAGGTAATGCCCCAACTTTGGTGGCGAAACAATTTCCATTGCCTTGTATTGCTTTCAATTTTTTTCTCGTGTCAACATAGAACAACAGGAGTGTTGTGTTATTTTTTGTGATTTTTCGGGGTTCATTTGGACATTTTTATGCATTAAGTGAGTTTTCAATGCAGTTATGTGCATAATTCAAATTTGAACTACATGCACATGCTCCGGTGCATATAAATTGGTTGAAAAATCAAATCTTTGTCCTTGGGTGCATGCTTAGGTCCCATGCAAGAAATGGGAATGAATGTCAAACACCCTGCCACCGTCACTCGACCGCAAACATTGAGATAAACGGTTTAGAAATTCTAGTAAATCAAAAACTCGTCTGAAATTCATGAAACTTGGCATGCTATCATGGAGCGGTATCAACATGTCGTGGTGAATTTTTTGTCCCATTTGGGGCAGGTTTGGGTATGTGCTTCTCACAAACCAGAGCTTCTCACAACAAGCATGATGGTTTCGGTAGGTAATGCAAGAACTTTGGTGGCGAAACGATATCCATTGCCTTGTATTGCTTTCAATTTTTTTCTCGTGTCAACATAGAACAACAGGAGTGTTGTGTTATTTTTTGTGATTTTTCGGGGTTCGTTTGGACATTTTTATGCATTAAGTGAGTTTTCAATGCAGTTATGTGCATAATTCAAATTTGAACTACATGCACATGCTCCGGTGCATATAAATTGGTTGAAAAATCAAATCTTTGTCCTTGGGTGCATGCTTAGGTCCCATGCAAGAAATGGGAATGAATGTCAAACACCCTGCCACCGTCACTCGGCCGCAAACATTGAGATACCCGGTTTAGAAATTCTAGTAAATCGAAAACTCGTCTAAAATTCATGAAACTTGGCATGCTATCATGGAGCGGAATCAACATGTCGTGGTGAATTTTTTGTCCCATTTGGGGCAGGTTTGGGTATGTGCTTCTCACAAACCAGAGCTTCTCACAACAAGCATGATATGTTTAAGTAGGGAACACCCCATCTTTGGGGGCGACATGATATCCATTGCCTCGTATTGCTTTCAATTTTTTTCTCGTGTCAACATAGAACAACAGGAGTGTTGTGTTATTTTCTGTGATTTTTCGGGGTTCGTTTGGACATTTTTTTGCATTAAGTGAGTTTTCAATGCAGTTATGTGCATAATTCAAATTTGAACTACATGCACATGCTCCGGTGCATATAAATTGGTTGAAAAATCAAATATTTGTCCTTGGGTGCATGCTTAGGTCCCAAGCAAGAAATGGGAATGAATGTCAAACACCCTGCCACCGTCACTCGGCCGCAAACATTGAGATACCTGGTTTAGAAATTCTAGTAAATCGAAAACTCGTCTGAAATTCATGAAACTTGGCATGGTATCATGGAGCGTCATCAAAATGGTGTGGTAAAGTTTTTGTCCCATTTGGGGCAGGCTTGGGTATATGCTTCTCACAAACTAGACCTTCTCACAACAAGCATGGTGGTTTCGGTAGGGAATGCCCCAACTTTGGTGGCGAAACGATATCCATTGCCTCATATTGCTTTGAAATTTTTTTCTCTTGTCAACATAGAACAACAGGAGTGTTGTGTTATTCTTTTGTGATTTTTCATGGTTCGTTTGGACATTTTATGCATTAAGTGCGTTTTCAATGCATTGATGTGCATAATTCAAATTTGAACTACATGCACATGCTCCGGTGCATATAAATTGGTTGAAAAATCAAACTTTGTCCTTGGGTGCATGCTTAGGTCCCATGCAAGAAATGGGAATGAATGTCAAACACCCTGCCACCGTCACTCAGCCGCAAACATTGAGATACCTGGTTTTTAAATTCTAGTGAATCCAAAACTCGTCCGAAATTCATGAAACTTGGCATGCTATCATGGAGCGGCATCAACATGTTGTGGTAAAGTTTTTGCCCCATTTGGGGCAGGTTTGGGTATATGCTTCTCACAGCAAGCATGATGGTTTCGGTAGGGAATGCCCGAACTTTTGTGGCGAAACGATATCCATTGCCTTGTATTGCTTTCAATTTTTTTCTCGTGTCAACATAGAACAACAGGAGTGTTGTGTTATTTTTTGTGATTTTTCGGGTTTCGTTTGGACATTTTTATGCATTAAGTGAGTTTTCAATGCAGTTATGTGCATAATTCAAATTTGAACTACATGCACATGATTTGGTGCATATAAATTGGTTGAAAAATCAAATATTTGTCCTTGGGTGCACGCTTAGGTCCCATTCAAGAAATGGGAATGAATGTCAAACACCCTGCGACCGTCATTCGGCCGCAAACATTGAGATATCTGGTTTTTAAATTCTAGTAAATCCAAAACTCATCTGAAATTCATGAAACTTGGCATGCTATCATGGAGCGGCATCAACATGTCCTGGTGAATTTTTTGTCCCATTTGGGGCAGGTTTGGGTATGTGCTTCTCACAAACCAGAGCTTCTCACAACAAGCATGATGGTTTCGGTAGGTAATGCCCCATCTTTGGTGGCGAAACGATATCCATTGCCTTGTATTGCTTTCAATTTTTTTCTCGTGTCAACATAGAACAACAGGAGTGTTCTGTTATTTTTTGTGATTTTTCGGGGTTCGTTTGGACATTTTTATGCATTAAGTGAGTTTTCAATGCACTTATGTGCATAATTCAAATTTGAACTACATGCACATGCTCCGGTGCATATAAATTGGTTGAAAAATCAAATATTTGTCCTTGGGTGCATGCTTAGGTCCCATGCAAGAAATGGGAATGAATGTCAAACACCCTGCCACCGTCACTCGGCCGCAAACATTGAGATACCTGGTTTTTAAATTCTAGTAAATTGAAAACTCGTCTGAAATTCATGAAACGTGGCATGCTATCATGGAGCGGAATCAACATGTCGTGGTTAATTTTTTGTCCCATTTGGGGCAGGTTTGGGTATGTGCTTCTCACAAACCAGAGCTTCTTACAACAAGCATGATGGTTTCAGTAGGGAACACCCCAACTTTGGTGGCGAAACAATATCCATTGCCTTGTATTGCTTTCAATTTTTTTCTCGTGTCAACATAGAACAACAGGAGTGTTGTGTTATTTTTTGTGATTTTTCGGGGTTCGTTTGGACATTTTTATGCATTAAATGAGTTTTCAATGCAGTTATGTGCATAATTCAAATTTGAACTACATGCACATGCTCCGGTGCATATAAATTGGTTGAAAAATCAAATCTTTGTCCTTGGGTGCATGCTTAGGTCCCATTCAAGAAATGGGAATGAATGTCAAACACCCTGCGACCGTCATTCGGCCGCAAACATTGAGATACCTGGTTTTTAAATTCTAGTAAATCCAAAACTCATCTGAAATTCATGAAACTTGGCATGCTATCATGGAGCGGCATCAACATGTCGTGGTGAATTTTTTGTCCCATTTGGGGCAGGTTTGGGTATGTGCTTCTCACAAACCAGAGATTCTCACAACAAGCATGATGGTTTCGGTAGGTAATGCCCCAATTTTGGTGGCGAAACGATATCCATTGCCTTGTATTGCTTTCAATTTTTTTCTCGTGTCAACATAGAACAACTTGAGTGTTGTGTTATTTTTTGTGATTTTTCGGGGTTCATTTGGACATTTTTATGCATTAAGTGAGTTTTCAATGCAGTTATGTGCATAATTCAAATTTGAACTACATGCACATGCTCCGGTGCATATAAATTGGTTGAAAAATCAAATCTTTGTCCTTGGGTGCATGCTTAGGTCCCATGCAAGAAATGGGAATGAATGTCAAACACCCTGCCACCGTCACTCGGCCGCAAACATTGAGATACCTGGTTTAGAAATTCTAGTAAATCGAAAACTCGTCTGAAATTCATGAAACTTGGCATGCTATCATGGCGCGGAATCAACATGTCGTGGTGAAATTTTTGTCCCATTTGGGGCAGGTTTGGGTATGTGCTTCTCACAAACCAGAGCTTCTCACAACAAGCATGATGGTTTAAGTAGGGAACACCCCATCTTTGGGGGCGACATGATATCAATTGCCTCGTATTGCTTTCAATTTTTTTCTCGTGTCAATATAGAACAACAGGAGTGTTGTGTTATTTTTTGTGATTTTTCAGGGTTCGTTTGGACATTTTTATGCATTAAGTGCGTTTTCAATGCAGTTATGTGCATAATTCAAATTTGAACTACATGCACATGCTCCGGTGCATATAAATTGGTTGAAAAATCAAACTTTGTCCTTGGGTGCATGCTTAGGTCCCATGCAAGAAATGGGAATGAATGTCAAACACCCTGCCACCGTCACTCAGCCGCAAACATTGAGATACCTGGTTTTTAAATTCTAGTGAATCCAAAACTCGTCCGAAATTCATGAAACTTGGCATGCTATCATGGAGCGGCATCAACATGTCGTGGTAAAGTTTTTGCCCCATTAGGGGCAGGTTTGGGTATATGCTTCTCACAAACCAGAGCTTCTCACAGCAAGCATGATGGTTTCGATAGGGAATGCCCGAACTTTTGTGGCGAAACGATATCCATTGCCTTGTATTGCTTTCAATTTTTTTCTCGTGTCAACATAGAACAACAGGAGTGTTGTGTTATTTTTTGTGATTTTTCGGGTTTCGTTTGGACATTTTTATGCATTAAGTGAGCTTTCAATGCAGTTATGTGCATATTTCAAATTTGAACTAAATGCACATGCTTCGGTGCATATAAATTGGTTGAAAAATCAAATATTTGTCCTTGGGTGCATGCTTAGGTCCCATTCAAGAAATGGGAATGAATGTCAAACACCCTGCGACCGTCATTCGGCCGCAAACATTGAGATATCTGGTTTTTGAATTCTAGTAAATCCAAAACTCATCTGAAATTCATGAAACTTGGCTTGCTATCATGGAGCGGCATCAACATGTCGTGGTGAATTTTTTGTCCCATTTGGGGCAGGTTTGGGTATGTGCTTCTCACAAACCAGAGCTTCTCACAACAAGCATGATGGTTTCGGTAGGTAATGCCCCATCTTTGGTGGCGAAACGATATCCATTGCCTTGTATTGCTTTCAATTTTTTTCTCGTGTCAACATAGAACAACAGGACTGTTGTGTTATTTTTTGTGATTTTTCGGGGTTCGTTTGGACATTTTTATGCATTAAGTGAGTTTTCAATGCACTTATGTGCATAATTCAAATTTGAACTACATGCACATGCTCCGGTGCATATAAATTGGTTGAAAAATCAAATATTTGTCCTTGGGTGCATGCTTAGGTCCCATGCAAGAAATGGGAATGAATGTCAAACACCCTGCCACCGTCACTCGGCCGCAAACATTGAGATACCTGGTTTAGAAATTCTAGTAAATTGAAAACTCGTCTGAAATTCATGAAACTTGGCATGCTATCATGGAGCGGAATCAACATGTCGTGGTTAATTTTTTGTCCCATTTGGGGCAGGTTTGGGTATGTGCTTCTCACAAACCAGAGCTTCTCACAACAAGCATGATGGTTTCAGTAGGGAACACCCCAACTTTGGTGGCGAAACAATATCCATTGCCTTGTATTGCTTTCAATTTTTTTCTCGTGTCAACATAGAACAACAGGAGTGTTGTGTTATTTTTTGTGATTTTTCGGGGTTCGTTTGGACATTTTTATGCATTAAGTGAGTTTTCAATGCAGTTATGTGCATAATTCAAATTTGAACTACATGCACATGCTCCGGTGCATATAAATTGGTTGAAAAATCAAATCTTTGTCCTTGGGTGCATGCTTAGGTCCCATGGAAGAAATGGGAATGAATGTCAAACACCCTGCCTCCGTCACTCGGCCGCAAACATTGAGATACCTGGTTTAGAAATTCTAGTAAATCGAAAACTCATCTGAAATTCATGAAACTTGGCATGCTATCATGGAGCGTCATCAAAATGGTGTGGTAAAGTTTTTTTCCCATTTGGGGCAGGTTTGGGTATATGCTTCTCACAAACCAGAGCTTCTCACAACAAGCATGATGGTTTCGGTAGGGAACGCCCCAAATTTGGGGGTGAAACGATAGCCATTGCCTCATATTGCTGTCAAATTTTTTTCTCGTGTCAACATAGAACAACAGGAGTGTTGTGTTATTCTTTTGTGATTTTTCATGGTTCGTTTGGACATTTTATGCATTAAGTGCGTTTTCAATGCATTTGTGTGCATAATTCAAATTTGAACTACATGCACATGCTCCGGTGCATATAAATTGGTTGAAAAATCAAACTTTGTCCTTGGGTGCATGCTTAGGTCCCATCCAAGAAATGGGAATGAATGTCAAACACCCTGCCACCGTCACTCAGCCGCAAACATTGAGATACCTGGTTTTTAAATTCTAGTGAATCCAAAACTCGTCCGAAATTCATGAAACTTGGCATGCTATCATGGAGCGGCATCAACATGTCGTGGTAAAGTTTTTGCCCCATTTGGGGCAGGTTTGGGTATATGCTTCTCACACACCAGAGCTTGTCACAGCAAGCATGATGGTTTCGGTAGGGAAGGCCCCAACTTTGGGGGCGAAACGATATCCATTGCCTTGTATTGCTTTCAATTTTTTTCTCGTGTCAACATAGAACAACAGGAGTGTTGTGTTATTTTTTGTGATTTTTCGGGGTTCGTTTGGACATTTTTATGCATTAAGTGAGTTTTCAATGCAGTTATGTGCATAATTCAAATTTGAACTACATGCACATGCTCCGGTGCATATAAATTCGTTGAAAAATCAAATCTTTGTCCTTGGGTGCATGCTTAGGTCCCATGCAAGAAATGGGAATGAATGTCAAACACCCTGCCACCGTCACTCAGCCGCAAACATTGAGATACCTGGTTTAGAAATTCTAGTAAATCGAAAACTCGTCTGAAATTCATGAAACTTGGCATGCTATCATGGAGCGTCATCGCAATGGCGTGGTAAAGTTTTTGTCCCATTTGGGGCAGGTTTGGGTATATGCTTCTCACAAACTAGACCTTCTCACAACAAGCATGATGGTTTCGGTAGGGAACGCCCCAACTTTGGGTGTGAAACGATAGCCATTGCCTCATATTGCTTTCAAATTTTTTTCTCGTGTCAACATAGAACAACAGGAGTGTTGTGTTATTCTTTTGTGATTTTTCATGGTTCGTTTGGACATTTTTATGCATTAAGTGCGTTTTCAATGCATTTATGTGCATAATTCAAATTTGAACTACATGCACATGCTCCGGTGCATATAAATTGGTTGAAAAATCAAACTTTGTCCTTGGGTGCATGCTTAGGTCCCATGCAAGAAATGGGAATGAATGTCAAACACCCTGCCACCGTCACTCAGCCGCAAACATTGAGATACCTGGTTTTTAAATTCTAGTGAATCCAAAACTCGTCCGAAATTCATGAAACTTGGCATGCTATCATGGAGCGGCATCAACATGTCGTGGTAAAGTTTTTGCCCCATTTGGGGCAGGTTTGGGTATATGCTTCTCACAAACCAGAGCTTCTCACAGCAAGCATGATGGTTTCGGTAGGGAATGCCCCAACTTTGGTGGCGAAACGATATCCATTGCCTTGTATTGCTTTCAATTTTTTTCTCGTGTCAACATAGAACAACAGGAGTGTTGTGTTATTTTTTGTGATTTTTCGGGGTTCGTTTGGACATTTTTATGCATTAAGTGAGTTTTCAATGCAGTTATGTGCATAATTCAAATCTGAACTACATGCACATGCTCCGGTGCATATAAATTGGTTGAAAAATCAAATCTTTGTCCTTGGGTGCATGCTTAGGTCCCATGCAAGAAATGGGAATGAATGTCAAACACCCTGCCACCGTCACTCGGCCGCAAACATTGAGATACCTGGTTTAGAAATTCTAGTAAATCGAAAACTCGTCTGAAATTCATGAAACTTGGCATGCTATCATGGAGCGTCATCGAAATGGCGTGGTAAAGTTTTTGTCCCATTTGGGGCAGGTTTGGGTATATGCTTCTCACAAACTAGACCTTCTCACAACAAGCATGATGGTTTCGGTAGGGAATGCCCCAACTTTGGGTGTGAAACGATAGCCATTGCCTCATATTGCTTTCAAATGTTTTCTCGTGTCAACATAGAACAACAGGAGTGTTGTGTTATTCTTTTGTGATTTTTCATGGTTCGTTTGGACATTTTTATGCATTAAGTGCGTTTTCAATGCATTTATGTGCATAATTCAAATTTGAACTACATGCACATGCTCCGGTGCATATAAATTGGTTGAAAAATCAAACTTTGTCCTTGGGTGCATGCTTAGGTCCCATGCAAGAAATGGGAATGAATGTCAAACACCCTGCCACCGTCACTCAGCCGCAAACATTGAGATACCTGGTTTTTAAATTCTCGTGAATCCAAAACTCGTCCGAAATTCATGAAACTTGGCATGCTATCATGGAGCGGCATCAACATGTCGTGGTAAAGTTTTTGCCCCATTTGGGGCAGGTTTGGGTATATGCTTCTCACAAACCAGAGCTTCTCACAGCAAGCATGATGGTTTCGGTAGGGAATGCCCCAACTTTGGTGGCGAAACGATATCCATTGCCTTGTTTTGCTTTCAATTTTTATCTCGTGTCAACATAGAACAACAGGAGTGTTGTGTTATATTTTGTGATTTTTCGGGTTTCGTTTGGACATTTTTTTGTATTAAGTGAGTTTTCAATGCAGTTATGTGCATAATTCAAATTTGAACTACATGCACATGCTCCGGTGCATATAAATTGGTTGAAAAATCAAATCTTTGTCCTTGGGTGCATGCTTAGGTCCCATGCTAGAAATGGGAATGAATGTCAAACACCCTGCCACCGTCACTCGGCCGCAAACATTGAGATACCCGGTTTAGAAATTCTAGTAAATCAAAAACTCGTCTGAAATTCATGAAACTTGGCATGCTATCATGGAGCGGAATCAACATGTCGTGGTGAATTTTTTGTCCCATTTGGGGCAGGTTTGGGTATGTGCTTCTCACAAACCAGAGCTTCTCACAACAAGCATGATGGTTTCAGTAGGGAACACCCCATCTTTGGGGGCGACATGATATCCATTGCCTCGTATTGCTTTCAATTTTTTTCTCATGTCAACATAGAACAACAGGAGTGTTGTGTTATTTTTTGTGATTTTTCGGGGTTTGTTTGGACATTTTTATGCATTAAGTGAGTTTTCAATGCAGTTATGTGCATAATTCAAATTTGAACTACATGCACATGCTCCGGTGCATATAAATTGGTTGAAAAATCAAATCTTTGTCCTTGGGTGCATGCTTAGGTCCCATTCAAGAAATGGGAATGAATGTCAAACACCCTGCCACCGTCACTCAGCCGCAAACATTGAGATACCTGGTTTTTAAATTCTAGTGAATCCAAAACTCGTCCGAAATTCATGAAACTTGGCATGCTATCATGGAGCGGCATCAACATGTCGTGGTAAAGTTTTTGCCCCATTTGGGGCAGGTTTGGGTATATGCTTCTCACAAACCAGAGCTGGCATGATGGTTTCGGTAGGGAATGCCCCAACTTTGGTGGCGAAACGATATCCATTGCCTTGTATTGCTTTCAATTTCTTTCTCGTGTCAACATAGAACAACAGGAGTGTTGTGTTTTTTTTGTGTTTTTTCGGGGTTTGTTTGTACATTTTTATGCATTAAGTGAGTTTTCAATACATTTATGTGCATAATTCAAATTGGAACTGCATGCACATGCTCCAGTGCATATAAATTGGTTGAAAATCAAATCTTTGTCCTTGGGTGCATGCTTAGGTCCCATGCAAGAAATGGGAATGAATGTCAAACACCCTGCCATCATCAATCAGCCGCAAATATTGAGATACCTGGTTTTTAAATTCTAGTAATTCCAAAACTCGTATGAAATTCATGAAACTTGGCATGCTTCTCACAAACCAGAGCTTCTCACAACAAGCATGATTGTTTCGGTAAGGAACACCCCAACTTTGGGGGCGAAACGATATCCATTGCCTCATATTTCTTTCTTATTTTTCTCGTGTCAACATAGAACAACAGGAGTGTTGTGTAATTTTCATCCATTAAGTGAGTTTTCAATGCAGTTATGTGCATAATTCAAATTTGAACTACATGCACATGCTCCGGTACATATAAATTGGTTGAAAAATCAAATCTTTGTCCTTGGGTGCATGCTTAGGTCCCATGCAAGAAATGCGAATGAATGTCAAACACCCTGCCACCGTCACTCGGCCGCAAACATTGAGATACCTGATTTAGAAATACTAGTAAATCGAAAACTCGTCTGAAATTCATGAAACTTGGCATGCTATCATGGATCGTCATCAAAATGGCGTGGTAAAGTCTTTGTCCCATTTGGGGCAGGTTTGTGTATATGCTTCTCACAAACTAGACCTTCTCACAACAAGCATGATGGTTTCGGTATGGAACGCCCCAACTTTGGGGGCGAATCGATTGCCATTGCCTCATATTACTTTCAAAAAAATTTCTCGTGTCAACATAGAACAACAGGAGTGTTGTGTTATTTTTTTGTGATTTTTCGGGGTTCGTTTGGACATTTTTATGCATTAAGTGCATTTTCAATGCATTTATGTGCATAATTCAAATTTGAACTACATGCACATGCTCCGGTGCATATAAATTGGTTGAAAAATCAAATCTTTGTCCTTGGGTGCATGCTTAGGTCCCATGAAAGAAATGGGAATGAATTTCATACATCCTACGATCGTCACTCGGCCGCAAACATTGACATACCTGGTTTTGAAATTCTAGTAAATCGAAAACTCGTCTGAAATTCATGAAACTTGGCATGCCATCATGGAGCATCATCGAAATGGCGTGGTAAAGTTTTTGTCCCATTTGGGGCAGGTTTGGGTATATGCTTCTCACAAACTAGACCTTCCCAGAACAAGCATGATGGTTTCGGTAGGGAACGCCCCAACTTTGGGGGTGAAACGATAGCCATTGCCTCATATTGCTTTCAAATTTTTTTCTCGTGTCAACATAGAACAACAGGAGTGTTGTGTTATTTTTTTGTGATTTTTCAGGGTTCGTTTGGACATTCTTATGCATTAAGTGCGTTTTCAATGCATTTATGTGCATAATTCAAATTTGAAGTACATGCACATGCTCCGGTGCATATAAATTGGTTGAAAAATCAAATCTTTGTCCTTGGGTGCATGCTTAGGTCCTATGCAAGAAATGGGAATGAATGCCAAACACCCTGCCATCGTCACCCAGCCGCAAACATTGAGATACCTGGTTTTTAAATTCTAGTGAATCCAAAACTCGTCCGAAATTCATGAAACTTGGCATGCTATCATGGAGCGGCATCAACATGTCGTGGTAAAGTTTTTGCCCCATTTGGGGCAGGTTTGGGTATATGCTTCTCACAAACCAGAGCTTCTCACAACAAGCATGATGGTTTCGGTAGGGAATGCCCCAACTTTGGTGGCGAAACGATATCCATTGCCTTGTATTGCTTTCAATTTTTTTCTTGTGTCAACGTAGAACAACGGGAGTGTTGTGTTATTTTTTGTGATTTTTCGGGTTTCGTTTGGACATTTTTATGCATTAAGTGAGTTTTCAATACATTTATGTGCGTAATTCAAATTGTAACCACATGCACATGCTCCAGTGCATATAAAGTGGTTGAAAAATCAAATCTTTGTCCTTGGGTGCATGCTTAGGTCCCATGCAAGAAATGGGAATGAATGTCAAACACCCTGCCATCGTCACCCATCCGCAAACATTGAGATACCTAGTTTTTAAATTCTAGTAAATCCAAAACTCGTATGAAATTCACGAAACTTGGCATGCTATCATGGAGCGGCATCAACATGCCGTGGTTAAGTTTTTGTCCCATTTGGGGCTGGTTTGGGTATATGCTTCTCACAAACCAGAGCTTCTTACAACAAGCATGATATGTTTCAGTACGGAACACCCCATCTTTGGGGGCGACATGATATCCATTGCCTCGTATTGCTTTCAATTTTTTTCTCGTGTCAACATAGAACAACAGGAGTGTTGTGTTATTTTTTGTGATTTTTCGGGGTTCGTTTGGACATTCTTATGCATTAAGTGCGTTTTCAATGCATTTATGTGCATAATTCAAATTTGAAGTACATGCACATGCTCCGGTGCATATAAATTGGTTGAAAAATCAAATCTTTGTCCTTGGGTGCATGCTTAGGTCCTATGCAAGAAATGGGAATGAATGCCAAACACCCTGCCATCGTCACCCAGCCGCAAACATTGAGATACCTGGTTTTTAAATTCTAGTGAATCCAAAACTCGTCCGAAATTCATGAAACTTGGCATGCTATCATGGAGCGGCATCAACATGTCGTGGTAAAGTTTTTGCCCCATTTGGGGCAGGTTTGGGTATATGCTTCTCACAAACCAGAGCTTCTCACAACAAGCATGATGGTTTCGGTAGGGTATGCCCCAACATTGGTGGCGAAACAATATCCATTGCCTTGTATTGCTTTCAATTTTTTTCTTGTGTCAACGTAGAACAACAGGAGTGTTGTGTTATTTTTTGTGATTTTTCGGGTTTCGTTTGGACATTTTTATGCATTAAGTGAGTTTTCAATACATTTATGTGCGTAATTCAAATTGGAACTACATGCACATGCTCCAGTGCATATAAATTGGTTGAAAAATCAAATCTTTGTCCTTGGGTGCATGCTTAGGTCCCATGCAAGAAATGGGAATGAATGTCAAACACCCTGCCATCGTCATCCAGCCGCAAACATTGAGATACCTAGTTTTTAAATTCTAGTAAATCCAAAACTCGTATGAAATTCACGAAACTTGGCATGCTATCATGGAGCGGCATCAACATGCCGTGGTTAAGTTTTTGTCCCATTTGGGGCTGGTTTGGGTATATGCTTCTCACAAACCAGAGCTTCTCACAACAAGCATGATGGTTTCGGTAGGGAACACCCCAACTTTGCGGGCGAAACAATATCCATTGCCTCATATTGCTTTCTAATTTTTCTCGTGTCAACATAAAACAACAGGAGTGTTGTGTAATTTTTTGTGATTTTTCGGGGTTCGTTTGGACATTTTCATGCATTAAGTGAGTTTTCAATGCAGTTTTGTGCATAATTCAAATTTGAACTACATGCACATGCTCCGGTCCATATAAATTGGTTGAAAAATCAAATCTTTGTCCTTGGGTGCATGCTTAGGTCCCATGCAAGAAATGGGAATGAATGTCAAACACCCTGCCACCGTCACTCGGCCGCAAACATTGAGATACCTGATTTAGAAATTCTAGTAAATCGAAAACTCGTCTGAAATTCATAAAACTTGGCATGCTATCATGGATCATCATCAAAATGGTGTGGTAAAGTTTTTGTCCCATTTGGAGCAGGTTTGTGTATATGCTTCTCACAAACTAGACCTTCTCACAACAAGCATGATGGTTTCGGTAGGGAACGCCCCAACGTTGGGGGTGAAATGATAGCCATTGCCTCATATTGCTTTCAAATTTTTTTCTCATGTCAATATAGAACAACAGGAGTGTTGTGTTATTTTTTTGAGATTTTTCAGGGTTCGTTTGGACATTTCTATGCATTAAGTGCGTTTTCAATGCATTTACGTGCATAATTCAAATTTGAAGTACATGCACATGCTCCGGTGCATATAAATTGGTTGAAAAATCAAATCTTTGTCCTTGGGTGCATGCTTAGGTCCCATGCAAGAAATGGGAATGAATGTCAAACACCCTGCCACCGTCACTCAGCCGCAAACATTGAGATACCAGGTTTTTAAATTCTAGTGAATCCAAAACTCGTCCGAAATTCATGAAACTTGGCATGCTATCATGGAGCGGCATCAACATGTCGTGGTAAAGTTTTTGCCCCATTTGGGGCAGGTTTGGATATATGCTTCTCACAAACCAGAGCTTCTCACCACAAGCATCATGGTTTCGGTAGGGAATGCCCCAACTTTGGTGGCGAAACGATATCCATTGCCTTGTATTGCTTTCAATTTTTTTCTTGTGTCAACATAGAACAACAGGAGTCTTGTGTTATTTTTTGTGATTTTTCGGGGTTCGTTTGGACATTTTTATGCATTAAGTGAGTTTTCAATACATTTATGTGCATAATTCAAATTGGAACTGCATGCACATGCTCCAGTGCATATAAATTGGTTGAAAAATCAAATCTTTGTCCTTGGGTGCATGCTTAGGTCCCATGCAAGAAATGGGAATGAATGTCAAACACCCTGCCATCGTCACCCAGCCGCAAACATTGAGATACCTGGTTTTCAAATTCTAGTAAATCCAAAACTCGTATGAAATTCATGAAACTTGGCATGCTATCATGGAGCGGCATCAACATGCCCTGGTTAAGTTTTTGTCCCATTTGGGGCTGGTTTGGGTATATGCTTCTCACAAACCAGAGCTTCTCACAACAAGCATGATGGTTTCGGAAGGGAACACCCCAACTTTGGGGGCGAAACGATATCCATTGCCTCATATTGCTCTAATTTTTCTCGTGTCAACATAAAACAACAGGAGTGTTGTGTAATTTTTTGTGATTTTTCGGGGTTCTTCTTGACATTTTCATGCATTAATTGAGTTTTCAATGCAGTTATATGCATAATTCAAATTTGAACTACATGCACATGCTCCGGTCCACATAAATTGGTTGAAAAATCAAATCTTTGTCCTTGCGTGCATGCTTAGGTCCCATGCAATAAATGGGAATGAATGTCAAACACCCTGCCACCGTCACTCGGTCGCAAACATTGAGATACCTGGTTTAGAAATACTAGTAAATCAAAAACTCGTCTGAAATTCATGAAACTTGGCATGCTATCATGGATCGTCATCAAAATGGCGTGGTAATGTTTTTGTCCCATTTGGGCAGGTTTGTGTATATGCTTCTCACAAACTAGACCTTCTCACAACAAGCATGATGGTTTCGGTATGGAACGCCCCAACTTTGGGGGCGAATCGATAGCCATTGCCTCATATTGCTTTCAAATTTTTTTCTCGTGTCAACATAGAACAACAGGAGTGTTGTGTTATTTTTTTGTGATTTTTCGGGGTTCGTTTGGAGATTTTTATGCATTAAGTGTGTTTCAAAGCATTTATGTGCATAATTCAAATTTGAACTACATGCACATGCTCTGGTGCATATAAATTGGTTGAAAAATCAAATCTTTGTCCTTCGGTGCGTGCTTCTAGGTCCCATGCAAGAAATGAGAATGAATATCAAACACCCTGCCACTCTCACTCGGCCGCAAACATTGAGATACCTGGTTTTTCAATTATAGTAAATCCAAAACTCGTCTGAAATTCATGAAACTTGGCATGCTATCATGGAGGGGCATCAACATGTCGTGGTAAAGTTTTTGTCCCATTTGGGGCAGGTTTGGGTATATGCTTCTCACAAACCAGAGCTTCTCACAACAAGCATGATGGTTTCGGTAGGGAACGCCCCAACTTTGGGGGCGAAATGATATCCATTGCCTCGTATTGCTTTCAATTTTTTTCTCGTGTCAACATAGAACAACAGGAGTGTTGTGTTATTTTTTGTGATTTTTCGGGGTTCGTTTGGAAATTTTTATGCATTAAGTGAGTTTTCAATCCATTTATGTGCATAATTTTAAATTTGAACTACATGCACATGCTCCGGTGCATATAAATTTGTTGAAAAATCAAATCTTTGTCCTTGGGTGCATGCTTAGGTCCCATGCAAGAAATGGGAATGAATGTCAAACACCGTGCCACCGTCACTCCGCCGCAAACATTGAGATACCTAGTTTTTTAATTCTAGTAAATCCAAAACTCGTATGAAATTCATATTTCTTGGCATGCTATAATGGAGCGGCATCAGCATGCCGTGGTGAAGTTTTTGTCCCATTTGGGGCAGGTTTGGGTATATGCTTCTCACAAACCAGAGCTTCTCACAACAAGCATGATGGTTTCAGTAGGGAACGCCCCAACTTTGGGGGCCAAACGATATCCATTGCCTCGGATTGCTGTCAAATTTTTTCTCGTGTCAACATAGAACAACAGGAGTGTTGTGTTATTTTTTCTGATTTTTGGGGTTTGTTTGGACATTTTTATGCATTAAGTGTGTTTCAAAGCATTTATGTGCATAATTCAAATTTGAACTACATGCACATGCTCCGGTGCAAATAAATTGGTTGAAAAATCAAATCTTTGTCCTTGGGTGCATACTTAGGTCCCATGCATGAAATAGGAATCAATCTCAAGCACCCTGCCACCGTCACTCGGCCGCAAACATTGAGATACCTGGTTTTTAAATTCTAGTAAATCCAAAACTCGTCTGAAATTCATGAGACTTGGCATGCTATCATGGAGCGGCATAAACATGTCGTGGTAAAGTTTTTGTGCCATTGTGGAAGGTTTAGGTATATGCTTCTCACAAACAAGAGCTTCTCACAACAAGCAAGATTGTTTCGGTAGGGAATGACCCAACTTTGGGGGCGAAACGATATCGATTGCAACGTATTGCTTTAAATTTTTTCTCGTGTCAACATAGAACAACAGGTGTGTTGTGTTATATTTTGTGATTTTTCGTGGTTCGTTTGGACATTTTTATGCATTAAGTGAGTTTTCAATGCAGTTATGTGCATAATTCAAATTTCAACTACATGCACATGCTCCGGTGCATATAAATTGGTTGAAAATCCAATCTTTGTCCTTGGGTGCATGCTTAGGTCCCATGCAAGAAATGGGAATGAATGTCAAACACCCTGCCACCGTCACTCGGCCGCAAACATTGAGATACCTTGTTTCTAAATTCTAGTAAATCTAAAACTCGTATGAAATTCATGAAACTTTGGATGCTATCATGGAGCGGCATCAACATGTCGTGGTAAAGGTTTCGTCCCATTTGGGGTAGGTTTATGTATATGCTTCTCACAAACAAGAGCTTCTCACAACAAGCATGATGGTTTCGGTAGGGAACAACCCAACTTTGGGGGCGAAACGATATCCATTGCAACGTATTGCTTTCAATTCTTTCTCGTGTCAACATAGAACAACAGGTGTGTTGTGTTATATTTTGTGATTTTTCGTGGTTCATTTGGACATTTTTATGCATTAAGTGAGTTTTCAATGCAGTTATGTGCATAATTCAAATTTGAACTACATGCACATGCTCCAGTGCATATAAATTGGTTGAAAAATCCAATCTTTGTCCTTGGGTGCATGCGTAGGTCCCATGCAAGAAATGGGAATGAATGTCAAACACCCTGCCACCGTCACTCGGCCGCAAACATGGAGATACCTTGTTTCTAAATTCTAGTAAATCTAAAACTCGTATGAAATTCATGAAACTTGGGATGCTATCGTGGAGCGGCATCAACATTTCGTGGTAAAGGTTTCGTCCCATTTGGGGTAGGTTTGGGTATATGCTTCTCGCAAACCAGAGCTTCTCACAACAAGCATGATGGTTTCGGTAGGGAACGCCGCAACTTTGGGGGTGAAATGATATCCATTGCCTCATATTGCTTTCAATTTTTTCTCGTGTCAACATAGAGCAACGGGAGTGTTGAGTTATTTTTTGTGATTTTTCGGGGTTCATTTGGACATTTTTATGCATTAAGTGAGTTTTCAATGCATTTATGTGCATAATTCAAATTTGAACTACATGCACATGCTCCGATGCATATAAATTGGTTGAAAAATCAAATCTTTGTCCTTGGGTGCATGCTTAGGTCCCATGCAAGAAATTGGAATGAATGTCAAACACCCTGCCACCGTCACTCGGCCGCATACATTGAGATACCTGGTTTTTAAATTGTAGTAAATCCAAAACTCGTCTGAAATTCATGAAACTTGGCATGCTATCATGGAGCGGCATCAACATGGCGTGGTAAAGTTTTTGTCCCGTTTGGTGCAGGTTTGGGTATATGCTTCTCACAAACCAGAGCTTCTCACAACAACCATGATGGTTTCGGATAGAACACCCGTACGCAAAGTGAGAGCCGGATTTGTGCATTTCTTGAACACAAACGGTTCGTTTGGATGACCCGTGTGAACCACTTACAAACAATTTGGTGCGACTTGCATCTGTCATATTGGGTATGGTGCCATTTGTCAAACTAGAAAGATTGACATTTGTTGATCTAGTAACATTGCCATTTGCCAACCTTGTAACACAGCGATTTGTGAAACTATGAAACTAAAAATCAGTAGCAGTATATAATTTTTGCAGCTAAAATTCAGTAATTAAGCATAGATGGAGGCGAGGAGGCGTGTTCAGCCAGGCGTGCAGCGGGTGGCACAGTATTATTCAATTTGACAGCGGGCGGCGTAGTTCCCGATACGGCTTTAACACAGATGAGGGAGAGGGTAGTGGTTCCCGAAATGTTGAACGACCAATGATGCATCCTCCTTCAATTAACATCGTGTGAATGCATGAGGGAAGTAATGGAAGGACCGTGAAAAGAGGCAGCACGATGTGAATGCAACACGGTTTGCACTCATATAAAGGCGCCCCTCCATTCCAAAGCATGTACCACATCGCACGCACCTAAGCATTTGCCTAAGCACCTACACTAATAAGCGCAAAAGTGCCCCCTCCAGACCCATGGCGGCGATGAGCGCGAGTAGCTAGCAGCTGTGCCAGATGGTCCACTACGCCGGCCGGCGGCATGGCACCGTCGATTGTCTCCATACGGTGTTGGTGACCGGCTAGTGGATGGCCGCCGTCGACGCCAGCTACGACTCTCAGTTGGACCTAATGATCGTTCGCACCACAAACAGGTTCACCGTCGTCAAGAAGCTTGCGGACGACATCGCTGTACTCCTCCAGCCCGTGCGCCCGGGCTCCTCATTGCCAGCCACCCTAATCGGCCTCCATGGTCGGAATCTCTTTCAAGCACTGGTGGCCCTGCGACTGCCCGCCGACGCCACGAAGAATGTCAAGCTGGAGGTCGCGCTTGCCACGAGGCGCCTCCATTTGCAAGAAACCGTCGACCTACACATCCCTGTGTACGAGAGAATCATGTACATAGGTATCTGCAAGGCCAGTGAGGACGCTACGACGTTGGCCTTCTTTAGCTGGTTGGAAGCCTTGGATGCGTTAGCTGAGAAGCACCTTGACCTCGCCACACAAGCCGCAGCTCCTTAGCTACTGGTTGGTGGCTCGGCCGACGCACTGAGTTGAGGAGGAGGAGGTCATACATCGATGGATGCATCTTTCTTCTTGCCTCATGTAACCACCACTGCGATCGCATTATCGTGGACTTAATTCTTATCTTGCTATTGCATTCTCGTTCCAGTCAATACAGACATGTGCGATCCCTTTGCTCAATACAGACATGTCTGTTCCAGTCTTATTTTGATTGGCTTGAATGAAGGTCTATCCCGCCGTTAGGCGCCGCGGCGCGCTCTGCTCGCGTCCGTTGGCGCGCTCTGCTCACGTCCGTCGGTGCGCGCAGCTTGTGGACAGCTTTTCCTTGCGTGTTCAACTACTATATGCATATATATATATATGGTTTCTCGTCATTGAGGCGGCCGCGGAGCGCTCTGCTCGCGTCCCTCCGCACGCGCTCTGCCAACGATTGGGCGTGCGCACGATCACGTCGGGAGCCCCGTATGCATGCTGTTGCACCACGCGCGTTGCCATGCCATGCAGTTACGTGCGGCACGATGGAGTTACGCGCTGCAAATTAGAACTGCCATCAGGGCCTGCCGATATTCCTGGCCGTCCGGCTTCCCCTTTAATTCCCGCGGCCATTATAACCTTAGTCTCTTCAACCTTTCGATCACGCCCCACAACACAACAAGCTCACTCACGACGACACATAGAGATGGGATGTCCAGCGGCGCTCCAATGTATTTCGGCGAGCATAGAGTGGAGACCCACGCGAGGGAGATGGATCTCTTGGTGGTGTACACCATCGACCCGGCCATGGTGGACGACTACATCAACAGCGTTGAGCAGTTGCTTGCTGGAGACAAGTACAAGGTGGTCGGCATCGACCTCCAGTACACCACCGGTCGTACCGGCATAGATCCGAATGTTGTCATGGCCCAGTTGTGCGTGGACCATCATGTCCTCATCTACCACTACTGCATGGCCATAGAGCCTTGCGACCGTTTCAACAGGTTTGTCAACAGCACCGACTACAATTTCGCCACGGTGGAAAACCATGGACGATGTAAAAGCGCTCAGTCTTACGGGCTTGTCCTGCAAGAACATTGTCGAAATCCATGACCACTACAGGGTCTGGGGCAGCACGAAGAAGGACTCCCTAGTTGAACTCGCCTCAGCCGTCATCGACCCCTACTACGAAAAGATGAAGCAGGATGCCCAGAGAACAAGTCCCCTATCCTGGCACAGGGCCTAGCTGCGGCAACCGGATGAACCTCACCTCAGGTTCGAGGCCAAGAGCATGTACACATGCTACGAGATGCACAGGCGGATCATTGATATGAGGAAGTGCCTCGTTACCCAAATCGATGACCCCGGATCGAGCCACAAGAAGAGCAAGCATCACATGAAGTAGATGATGATCAGATGATCGTTTATGCTAGTTAATCATGCATGTAATATATAGTTTACTTTATTGGTGTGTGGAAATGTCATGTGTGTAGTACCCACCTATGTAATTATGCATGTAATAGTTTAATTTGCTGTGTGCAAATGCCATGGTTGTAGTAGCCAGCTATGTAAGTGGATGTTTAATTTTGTTATGCAAGCATGTCCTTATAAGTGTGTGTATATATATTATATATATATATATATATTGTTCTGTATGCAATCCCGTCGCACAACACACACGTCTTTTTAGCAGCAACCGTCTGTGTTATTATCAGTCTTCACACACATTTCTGATTACAGACCTGTTTGCCGCGTATCACACACATCTTGTTAAGTTGAACCGTTTATGTTCTCATGTCTCAGCGCAAACAGTTCATCCGAGTGAACTGCATGCCGTATATCGCACACACCTTGATCTGGCTGACCGTTTTTTTGTGTTGCCTAATCACAAACAGTTCATCCGAGTGAACCGTATGCTGTATATCGCACACGCCTTCATCTGGCTGGCCATTTCTTTTGTTCCTCCTCATCGCAAACGGTTAATTGGACTGAACCGTATGCCCAACATCGCACACACAACTAAATAATGAACCGTGTTTGATGTCTCCGCCATCGCAAACATTTTGCACCTTTTTTGACGGGTTTTTTACAGCACCATTTACGATTATGGCATCGCACATAGTTTCGTCGAAGGGTCTCTGATCGTAGTGTCGCGTTAGCAGGATCCTGCAGTAGTGTGCGGATATTAAGTAGGATATTATTTGCGTGTTATTATGTGATTAGCACTATTTCTGGCATGGAATTAACTGCACGCTAGACATGTTGAGCGCTCGACATTGAAGCAGTCTAGGTCGTTGGATTGACATGATTTGATGGACGAGATTAATTGGATCTGCCCCTTTGGTATAGATGGTATAGATATAGATTATACATGTAACAAGTTTAGGAACAAAAGTGACTGTGACGGACAAGGTATCTAGTACTATTTATCTAGTACTCTGTAATAATTAAATGCGTTGATAAATAGATGCATCACGTAGTGCTCGAACAAGCGGACTGGTCGCACCCTACAAGTATTTGGAATTGACTTCCCTAAGAAAATATTTGGAATTGACTTGGTATTTAATATGAAATGTTTGCGATGAGAAGGAATACATGTGGCTTGATGACGTTTTATATTTAGTCTGATACGGCTCTAGCAGAACATTCATTCAATCAAACCATAGATTTCATTCAGTCTGACTCCGACTTTACATTCATACGATGATCGGTCTAAAATTAATGGAAATGATAAACGCTCAGATTTTAAGCATAGCAATCCGAACGTTTTTCATGGAAAATTTAGATTACGTGTCGGCGGCGGGGGCGTCTTGCGGTGGGAGGCGGCTCCTCTGCCGTGCTCTGTGTGTCATCGGGCCACTGACCGACGGCGACGGTGTCGGCGTTCTGGGAACGGGGGTCCCCAGACTTGCGTACCTGCAGCCCACGGCGCGGCTCCTCTAACGTCCTAGTACGGCCCATATTCATCAGCAAACACTCAAGACCCTCGCAAGGGGCCGAGCCTCACGAGGCGGACGACACAAGACCTCCTCAGGGGAAGCCTCACTAGGATGGCTCACGAGGAGCGGAGAGATCAAGGCTAGGGGCACCTCGCGAGGTTTCCGTGACGTGAGCCATGACGACCAAGGCCAGGCGGGCGCCAGCGAGCGCAGAGTACTGGTTGCCTCTTTGGTGCTAAAGGGGCAGGCGCCGGGGAGGAGTCCCGAGGCATCAGACAAAGGTTTTCATATCAGTGCAACGAGACCAAGACCAACAGGACGGTAGGACGGAGGTCATCGCGGACCCCACGACGGTGTCACCACTAGAGCCTTTGGCAGTCGAAGACCACCTTTTGTCAGGATAGCTTGTACTAGTTGTCCCCCCTCAAATTGGCCGTTGTGGGATCCCTTCCCGCCTAAACATTTGGGAAGAGGACGAGGGCCTCTATTAATAGGACTAGCCACCACCATGGGAGAGGACGGATCATTCAGATCATCCCCAACCACACAAAGCTCATCGAGCTCGAGAACGCCTCTCCTCAGGAGGCTGTTCTTCCCTTGTACTTGTTAATCCCCAGCCTACGAGGCAATCCACCACACCACACTGGAGTAGGGTATTACACCACATCGGTGGCCCAAACCAATATAAACTCTTGTGTCCCTTGTTCCGTGGGTTCGGCGAGCTAGGCCTGGAGGTCGTCGCGAGAGTGGGCTAGGGGGAGAGAGATCTTCGTGCGTAGCCCAGTGTTTGAACCTCAAGGGTTTTGCCGGAACCCGCAATCCAATAGACGGCGATGGCGGCGTCTTGCGCCGCTGTTGGTGTACTCCTGGACATTGGCCCTGGCTTCAAGGAAGGACAGAATGTTCTGGACTTAGGTCTCGAGGAGCGAGTCAACTAGCGGGAGGAGGTGACTGGCGTTGGTGCAAGGAAGCGGTCGACGACGGCCATCCATGCCGCTGGGGGGGGGCAACGGCACCCGCACGGGGGCAGGCGCAGACAACAATGCACGGAGACATTCGTGTGCACGGGCGGCGCGTCGGAGCACGCGCAGGCACATGCACTGGCAGGTGCACGGGTGCTTGAAAGTCGGCGGGACCTCATGGAACCCCGTGGCATCAAGCTCGGTGACAATGTGTGGCTCCCAGCCCATCAATGCCACGGGGATGGGCGTTGGCGCAGTCGGGGCGACGGGAGCCGGAACGGGAGCGGGGACAGGCGCGGCGTCTTCCCGCAAGACCGGCTCAAGCTCGTCCCAAAGCGCCTTATGTTATTGAGACTCCGGTTGGGTGTATTCCTCAGAAAACTGTAAGGCTAAGGGCAGACCATCGTGATGCGGCATGGCGTACGGTATGGTCAGGCTGGTTGAAGGTAGACGAAAGGAGAATCGGAGAGGAAGAGAGAAGATTGTAGCGACACCGGGTATTGTGGGGGTGATTTTAAACTGCGGCGGCGGCGCCATTAAAAGTGGGGGCAGTTGGGACGAAGGTGGGCGGCGGAGCCTAGTCAAAGGGCTCGCCTCATGGTGAGCCTGCGCAGCGGTCTGCTCACACGCCTCCCGGTCAGTCGGCGCAACAGTCTGCTTGCATGCCTCCTGTCGACTCACACGCTTGCTCGGACAACACCTGTCGATGAGAAGCGGGACTCGTGGCGGCACGTAAGCGCCCACGGTTTGAATAGTGAAAGCGTTCGCCTTAACGTGACATGTCTTTGTTCCAAAATACCTTAGCTCTTCATTTGTGCCACTTCTCATAAGCAGCTTGTCTCAAACCGAAGAAAAATAATTACATAGGAATAGTTGTGATATATCATGAGACCGTGCTCAGTTTCATTAATTTTCGGTCACTTTTGGATTTTCTGAAATTTAAAATCTAGGATTCGAAACAATATCATAACCTGCATCATGCAATAAAATTTCAAGCACGACATCTTTACTGTTGTAGATGTTAATATTTCTTCAGAAAGGATTTGGTCAAACATTTTTCTTAGTTAGACTTCAAAGAAGTTATATCTGCAGAGTAAAAGGATAATCCCTTCGTACCAGTGCATTGTCTGATATATTAACTCAAGTACTAGGCACGAAGAAACAGGTCTCATTTCTGTGCTAATCCTGGTGTAGTGCTCCTATTAGTACTAGGCAATGGAGTTGACGGGTGACCTTGGGTAGCGGGGACCGAGGGAATTGAACCATGCTCGGCACGGTAGGTAATGTTGTCTAGTTACTAAAGCATCCCTCCATTGTTCATCGATAGTCATTATGGACTGGGGACATGAGGGGAATTTCCTAGGGCTGGAATTCTGGCCGCCAGATATTTCGACTCGAAGCGCGGAGGATCGACTCGTTGGGATTGGCTAATGTGCGTACCACGCAAGCCACTAGAAGGACACAAGACCTGGTTTTTTTGAGGATCAACACGAGCCAGGGTCTGGCTGGTACGCCGTTGGGTGCTACCATTCGAGAATATGAAAGGAATCTTGTAAATTGCGGAACGGATCTATATTTATTACAAGGCTCGTATTTTCCTTGCAAATAGTAATCTCAATGTGGTAATTGATTTATGACGAGTTCTTGAATTAGAGTGAGTTTGTGATATAGTGATCTCAATGTGGATTTCACATTTCATGGTACCCCTAGTAAGTTTTTCATTGCAAATTGAAATTTAAAAGATGAACGGTATGGTGGTGAGAAAAATTTGTATGTATCAAGCATGTGACCACACACACATTCACACGAATACTACAACAATCCAGTAAGTATAGTGCATCTATTTTTCCGAACCATGCATGTATGACACGAATTCAAAAATACTCCCTCTGTTACTAAATATTTGTCTTTCTGTGATTTCAACAGGTGACTACATACGGAGCAAAATGAGTGAATCTACACTCTAAAATATGGCTATATCCATCCGTATGTGGCAGTCCTTCTAAAATCTCTAAAAAGACTAATATTTAGGAATGAATGTAGTAAAATGTAAGACATGCATGGTCCTTAATTCAATATTTTAAATGAACAGGATACTGAAACATGAATATTAAATCTAGTACTACATACGTGTAAATGTTGTGTTTAGGCGGAGCTATGTAGATTGTCGGGGGTTCACCCCTTGACCCTAGATAAAATTGTGAAGCTCTATTTAGGATTGTTTACATTATATTATTTGAACATTATATTTGTCCCCACCCTCCCAAACACCGGTTGTTTGTGCACCTGTCACGACCAATATGCGATCCTATCCGAGAGGAACTCGAAGGTCCCACCAAGGATAGAGTGGCATATTGGAGACACTTTTGCAAGGTGGATATCATTACATCTTACCATTACATAATAGATAGGGATACATACCAGGCATACAAATGCCACAAGAATACATCAATACATCATACACGAGAACAACATCCGTCTACGGATGTAACACAAACAAAAGCTCAAACGACATCCACCCTGCTAGCCCGGGCTGCCGACCAGGAACCTATCCCTCAGTCGAAGAAGAAGCAGAAGAAGAACTCCAAAACAAGTAAGCATCGCTCTCACGTCGGATCATTGCATTACCTCTACCTACAACTGTTGTTGTAGTAATCTGTGAGCCACGAGGACTCAGCAATCCCATTACCATGGGTATCAAGACTAGCAAAGCTTAATGGGGATGGAATGGATAAGTGGTGAGGTTGCAGCAAGCGAGTAAGCATTGTATGGTGGCTAACTTACGAATACAAGAGTAAGATTAGAAACTACGTAAACGGCCGCAAACTAGTAATGATCAATAAGTGATCCTGAACTACTTACGTTCAAACATAACCCCACCATGTTCTCTTCTCGAACACACCCAAAAAGCGACAGTCACGGTTACACACGCGGTTGGTGTATTTTAGTTGAGTTTAGTTCAACTCCACTACAACCGGATATTAACAAATTCCGATTTGCTACATAACCATGGGCACGGCTCTCGAAAGTTTAAACCCTGCTGGGGTGTCCCAACTTATCCCATGACAAGCTCTCGATCCGCGGAGACAATCCTCCATCTCTGGACCCTCCGATCAGACTCGGAGTCCCGGTGCACAAGACATTTCGACAATGGTAAGACAAAACAAGCAAGACCACCCGATGCGTTGATACCCCGATAGGAGCCGTGTGTATCTCGTTCTAAGGACAACACCGTCTATGCAAAGTGGACGATAGCCAAAATACCATCGAGTTGCCCCGAGGTGGCACCGCCGACTGCTAGGTAGGTGGACCAACACTCATGAGGAGCACTGCCCCGGGGGGGTTGATTAAGAGACCTCGGGGGCCGGCAGGTCCCTATGCAAGTTTTTAGTTGTTATTAGGCAAATGGTAAAACCAATGTTGGGCCTTGCTAGAAGAGTTTTATTCAAAGCGAATTGTCAAGAGGGCCCCATAAACCCTCATCGTGTTAGGGACGCAAAACGAAGGAACATAACACCGGTATGACGGAAACTAGGGCGGCAAGAGTGGAACAAAACACCAGGCAGAAGGCCGAGCCTTCCACCCTTTACCAAGTATATAGATGCATTAATTAAATGAGAGATATTGTCATATCCCATGATATCCATGATATCCATGTCCCAAAAAGGAATAACCTGCAACTGCACCTGCAACTAGCAACTGTATAATAGGGGCTAAGAAAAGCGGTAACATAGCCAAACAACGGTTTGCTGGGATGGTGGAAAAGGTTAGAGGTTTTCATGGCAATTTGGGACGCTTGATAAACAACTGGTAGGTAGTGCGACATGGCGATAGCATCGAGACAACTAGCATAACAAAGATAGTAGTGAGATCCAAGATGATGGTCATCTTCCATGAAAATCCTGCTAGGAAGAAGAACAAGTCCATGAAGAAGACGAACGGGCGTAGTCGAACGAATCCTCACGATCGCCACGAAACAAGAACTATCGAGAAGGAGCACAACCGGAAAGAAGCAAACAACATGGTAAACATGCAACACATAAACATGACATGATGCTCAACCAATTATGATGCATGACAAGGCTACATGATGCTACTCACGGCAAGAGATGATGCATACAAGAACAACACATCAAAGCAAGTTTAAATGAGGTCGAAATCAACATACAACAATTCTGGAAACTCCCCATATGTAAATTTCGAAATTGGTACTGTTCTGAACACAACATTATTTCAAAGTGGTTAAACATCAAGTTAATGTGCACCAAGATGATCTACACGTCTTTCTAGTTAAGTTACATATAAGGTTCATTTAATTCGGAGCTAGGACCTAGAAGATATGAACAAAACAAGTTAAACATAGTATTGATGCAAATGCGAGCAAAACAACATCACAAACACTCCGAAACAAGGATGCAACAAGGTAATATGAAACTACATGCAAAACCAAGCAAGTTTCATGTAGAGCATGCTCCAAACGGAGCCACGGTTCAACACATACACTCAATACAAGTTTCAAACACAATCTGCCAAAAACAGCAACTAAGCACTTTGCAATCAAGGAAACAACATGCTACAGGAAACATATGGACACGAACTTGATATGCACTCAAAGTACATATTACAAAACATGATCACTGAGCTAATGCTAGAAACCACTAGAACATGCTCAAAATATCATGGCAACAATGCAAATGATAACAGATTCACACACTTGGTGGAATTTACTGGACATGGCAAAAACAGCGACAAGTAGACATGTTTGCAAGCTTGCTTAACTCAACATAAATCATATCATGGCAAGTGAATGTAACAACCAGAAATAAGGCATATTTGTACAGCTTCTCATGGCAAGAACATGGTCTTAGGATGCAAGAACACTAGCTATTCACATGGCAATACTGAACTTACTGATAACAGGCTGATAGAAACATTATATAGCAAATTTAGGGCATGGTAGTAGTAAGCTACAGCATGCCATAATTGCAAACAAGGGCATATCTAGATGTGGCATAACACGAACATCAAAACATCCTTACTGAGCATCTCCCAAATATGCATGGATTCACTAGTAGCATCAAGTTAACATGGCAACATAATGTAGCAGGTTTAGACTTTGCAGAAAACTCTGAAATCAGCAACAACAAGTAGCTCACTTTGCAAGCTTGTGATAGTCACCACAGGGCACGTAAAAATACATAGATTGCACCGCTGTAAATATGGCATGAATATGCTCCTAAAACATGTTGACATGATGCTCAAAAGATAATCACATAAAATGCTATGAAAAAGACAAATCAGCAAGTTATGCTAACTTCCAGAAGATTATAACATTTAGCACTTCTGCAACGATGATTAAGATGACAAGATGGACAGTAACATGCATGAAAATTACACTAGCTTGTTTAGCATTCAGAGATGAACATTTCGATATATCATGCACGCCTAACGGAGCAACATGCACAAAGTTACACCCAACACAACAATGCAACTGGATGCTGAAATAACCAGGGACGGTCGTTTTAAAAAAAAACAGTGAGCACCGAATAGACTAAACGGTGAATAGGCGCGGGATAGAGGGGGCTGCTCACGTTGGGCTGTTGGGCCGGCTCGAGGTTGGGCTGGGCTGGGCTGGTGAAGCTGGGCTGCGGCCCATGCGAGGGCGACCGTGGCCAAGTTTCTCTTACCATGCGCAGCCTTGGTGTGAATGAACCTGCTCAATATACCCTAAGTACAAACGATGGTCGCATGATGATTGATGCTAAAGTATGGTCAAGGTTTAAATTAAATCGAATCTTGCGGTAGGGGATGATGTCAAAATCGAACTTTCTCGGCAAGGAGCTGGTCCAAATGAACTTTGAAATTCTTCAGTAGCAGCACACAACTGTCGAACTGATCTATAATCCGAGAGATTTTGATGTAATAATCTCGCATGGTGAAACAAGTGTCCTATGTGTATAAGTAGTACGACAGTATTATTTATCACGTAGTATGTCGTTGATAGAATTACAACTCTGATTGCTGGTTAGGAACTGTCGTTCGATTTCATTCTAACAACTGCCGTGCTTTATTCAATTTTATGTATTTTCCTTGCGACAACATCTAAAACCAGCGCCATACCGATCTCTTGCAATATGAAAAGCGTTGAGGTAGAACACATGGGCTTCCAAACATACAGGCCCACCGGCTTGTGGCCCAAAGTCTAGAACCGTGAGCCTGTCTGAGCATTATATTCTCAGCTGAACCCCATATTATGTTATATATATATTCCCCTTGATTTTTCTTATGTATAAAGTTGTGATATAAAAGAATTTTATATTTGTTTTCAGAGGGAGTATCTCCTTGTCAAAAATATATTTCTGTGTAACTAGTTACTCCTGACTTTCTACTTCCTTTTGCTCATATGTGGGGCATTCGGCAATAGGGTCCACGTGCCATGCACCAAATTAGAGTGCACAACTGCATGGTAGACTCACCTAGGCTGTAGCACCGCTGTAATGCCCAATGAGCCGTCAAATCACAAAAAACCCCAACTTTCCAGCTTTAGCAGTAAGCTGGACGGAGGAAGCAGCAATATTTCACTGGGCCTGAATCCTCTTCTCCCTCGTCTTCTTGTTCATAGAAAACCCCCTCTCGGCGATTTCATAGGGTTTTCTCATTGAGAACCAGGTACGAATTCTTCATCCATCCCCGATAAATCCAAGCCCCTTGGTCACGGGTAATCCTAGGATGGCAGCCGCCGCCGTTGATGCATTTTTCTTCCAACTGAATCTAGTGTGTTTCATTTACAGTGCCCAAAGTGTGAGGACCCTACAGGTTTCTGCGTCCTCGGCCAGAACACACTGGTTCCTTCTCATCCTAACACAGGATTTTAAAACATGCACAATATGTTCCTAGAATCCTCTTTTCTATCCGGGGGGGTGGAGTTTTTTGAACATGTTGTCGACTAATTTGGAAATTTGGATTGCTATATTTGGACAAAAGGTACTAGTACCATGGTCAACACTGACGTGAAGGAGGAAATTATTTCTAGATTTGGATAGGGAATACATTGTGTTCTTATATTATATTTCCTGTAGTGCATTCCTTGCTCTACTAGAACACATGTACTCAAGATGGTCGGCCTTGCCATAACTGAATAAACCAGTTTAATGGTCACAATGAAGACAAGCCATGGATATAAGTTCCGAGTTGGGTTCATGAACCAAGAAGATCGCTGATTTTTTTATGGCCGAACTTGGATAAACTTTTTCAAGTGTTACGGACTGAAACTGGTGCACGAATGTTGATGGAAATAGTAGAACTTGGTCCCATCTTCACTGTGATCTTCCACCCCGACGTTGTTCCAATTGTTCATCCATGTTTGTTTTGGATCTGGTTCTTGCTTGTTGCCTCGATTACTTCTTAATCCACCTATTCTGTCTAACTAATCACAATTTAACTTTAGAAGTAGCAACGACTCTCTCACGAAGATGCTACTTCTAACTAATATTTCTTATAATTGGTGGAACGTGTAGGTTATTTCAAAGTTAAGTAGGCTACTCGTTTGTTAGTCTATAAGAACTCGACTGGGACGACATCCACAAGTTCCTACACTTTATTAATCGTCTGGAGGTCCTTGTGGGGTGTTTCAATGGTGGAAGGCCACGTGGGATATGTGTGCCACTACTGCACATGTTGAACAGGTCCAACTGTGTTGAGAAACTTATGGTATGAGCTGTTTTTTGTTATATATGTTGTTCATAAACTCTTGCTTATACATAGTTTTACAGTTGTGATCTTCTTGAAACAGAAACTGCCCAGTTCTATTGTTCCTATACAGATGCCTGACCACGGTCGGGTCAGACTTGTGCTTGGTCACAACATGATGTTTATGTCGACCTACTCCATTCCCCTTGGAAGTGAAAAGATACTTATTCATGGGTGGTCTCAAATAATGAAGGCCGGTCCATCTTGGAGAATAGGACAAAAGGTTATGTTCATGCTTTTCCATGGCTCTAAAACGATTATCCTGTTTATTGACCACAATGCGAGCTGAAGCCGCTTTCAGAAGGTTGTGGATGCGCGGGGTGGCGCCTGCCTTATCCTGGGGCTTGGTGGCCTCACCCTTGGTTAATTGTAGGCAAAGTAGCACTGTTCGAGGCGTGATTTGTATGGTTGAACCTGTATAAGTACTCATACTGCTTCCGGCTATGGTTGTTAAGTACCTGTGCTGGTTTCAGGTAAGGTTGTTAAGTACTGCTGCTACTTTTACAGTATGTCATGTTTCTTCAGTCATGTCTTCCTCCAGCCGCCAAAACCAAACGAGCGCCGGCGGGGCCGCCTGCTTCCGCCTCCCACGGCTGCCTGCGCCTCAGTGCACGCATCATGACCCACCGTCTCCTAAATCATTAACACCGACGTCCGTGGCCTCGCCGTCATCCTCTGCGTGCTTTGGTGTGCTCGCCGCGGCGCCGCCCTCTCACGTTGTCAACATGGTCAACAAAAAGAGGAATCGGGAGAGGATTGTACGTGGAGAGGATGATAGTAGGGGCCAACCATGTCCATGGCCGTACGCAAGGAAGTTCCTCATTTTTTGTTATATATACTCCATTGCCAGTGTATAGAAAAAGAAAATGCTTCCTCCTAGGGGTTTCCTGACATCTGGGACCCACGACATTGTCAGCGTATATAGTCAATAGACAAGAGAACAACACAAGATAGGCTGACACCTGGGACGTAGCTGCTTGAGTAGTATTTTTTTGTTATTGTTGAGACGGAGCAGGGTTTCAACTGGGTTGTGGCCCGTCTAGCCCAGGCTTATATTTTACGTTCACCACATTACCAGCCCAGCTATTTTTTCTTTGCGAATATGAGCCAAGTTTATTTTTTCTGAAGAATACCCAATCCAGGCCTACTAATTTTTCTACGCCCTGTTATTTTTGTTGGCCAGGCCATCCCTCTACTCACCCACATCCCTCCACTGTTGTGGCATCGCCGCCCCCGGGTCTTTCCCTTTCTGGGTCTCGCCGTCGTCCATCGCGTTGGTGTTCTCGGCACGGCGTGGTCAACGTTGTCAACAAACGACAACATTGGAAGAGGGATGTACATGGAGAGGCTTACTATTGGGACCCACATGGTCCATGGCCACATGCAAGCAAGTACCTCCTTATTATGCCGAAAAGAATGAATACTCCCAATGATAGCTCGGACCCACCACTATATCTTCGCACGCAAGGAAGTGCCTCCTTATTACGCACAAAAAAATGAATACTCCCCCTACTAGTTGGAACCTACCATAGTGGGAGGCTGACTTGTGGGCCTAATAAGTTGATGCGGACACAGGGCTTTGTCAACTTAGTCAACAAGAACGATTCTATCACCAGTGACCGTTGGATTGTTCACATCCAACGGTCGTCCTGCTTCTTCAACCTCTGATTTTCTTGCTCCAGCCGTCCAAACCACCGCGTGCTCCTGCCTCCCGTGGCCGGCTATGCTACCGTGGAGGCCTCACCGCCCCCTAATACTCCAACCGCTGGCCAGTCCATCCCTCTACTCACCCACACCCCAAGTTATTCTGCGGCGACGGCAGCCTCACACTGCAGCCGAACCATTCAACCCTCGTACTACCCTTCACACGTTCCCGGGCTCCACGTCGGCCCTGCCTCACTGTCGTCCACTGCCTGGTGCTGTCCGCGCAGCGTGGTCAACGTGGTCAACGAACAATAGCCATCGGAAGAGGACTGTACACGGTGAGGCTGACAGATGGACCCACCAGCTACATCTTCGCACGCAAGGAAGTGCCTCCTTATTACGCGCAAAAAAATGAATCCTCCCCCTATCAGCTCGGAACCACCAGCTACATCGTCGCACGCAAGGAAGTGCCTCCTTATACTCCCTGACAGTCGGGACCCACCCGGTCAAAGTTACGTAGCATTGTCATTCTGGTCGCAAACGTGTCTGTACATACTGGTAAATCGATCTTCCTGCCACGATGAACCGTGGCCCAGTAAGGAGCAGTAGCTGTTCAGGTAGTCCCGTCTATATCGTGTACACGTACGTACGTACATACGGGTGGGGTTTCAAACGCCTACTCGTGCATACGTATGCCCAGGGCTCGTATACATGGAGAGGCGGTGACGACGTCCTGTTCATCGGTAGCCAACCGGCTGGGTCGGAATGGACGAAACAACGTCGTGTTCACGGGGCGCCAAGTGACTGGGTCGGCACGCGTCCTGTTCATCGGGAGGCAACATACTGGATCGGAATGCGTCGTGTTCATCGGGAGCCAACCGGCTTGGATGGAACAGCCAAAACGAGGCCTGGCGTACCGCATAACGGAGGAAACGTCCTTGTGTTCGACCGCCTATGGTCGAAATGGGATCTTGTTCACCGGGAGGGGTGTGGCATATCGCAATACGAAGGAAACAGACTTTTCTTCGACCTCCTACGGTCGAAACGGGGTCCTGTTGATCTGGAGGGGTGTGGTGTACCACAAAATGGAGGAAATGGACTTCTCTTCAACCTACTACGGTCGAAACCGGGGTCCTGTTCATCGATAGGGGTGTGGCGCACCGCAAAACGGGACTCAACGGGCTACTGTCTATCCACCGTCTACTGCCTCGCTCCAGCCTCCATGGGCTACTTTTCATCCACTGTCGACCTTCTCTAGCCTCCACCTCCGACTGTACATTCACAGCGTCTCCCTCCTGCCTCCACCAGCTACTGTTCATCCACGGGCTCCTGTTCATCTAGCCTCCACCGCTCCTCCACCGGCTACTGTTCAAACAGCCCTCTTCACGGGGTCTTGTTCAACCACCCCTCCACGGCTACTGTTCATCCAACCCTCTGTCGGCTACTGTTCAACCAGCCCTCCACGGGGTCCTGTTCATCCACCCCCAACCGGGTCGATTGGGGCCCAGTTCATCCAGCGGCAACGGCCTCTACTACCACGGGGTCCTGTTCATCCAACCCCCATCGGGAACTGTTGATCCAACCCCTCAACAACGCTCACTGTTCATCAAGAGGCAGCAGGTTCGATCGGCTTCAGTCAGCAGCAGTAAGGAAGGAATCACTCGATCGGGTTCAGCCAGGGATCGATCAATCTCTCGGGTTCAGTAACGCGTAGCCTGCAGTGCAATCGCTCAGGTTCAGTAGGCGAACGCCTCGCTCTGGTTCTGTTAGAGCCCAAGCCACACACCCATGCGCGTACGTGTACTAGAGAAATGGGCAACGCTCGACCCCGATGTAAGGACCCCGATCCTAAGTCACACTGATCTAGCATGTAACACATCATCTCACTATGCGGCCTCACGCACGGTATTCCCACGGGTGCCACCTTACCTGTCCCGGGACCGTTTGCGCCTTTTGGCTCACGTATATGATAGTGTCGCTAGCATCCATATGACAAAGAACCCGGGCCGACATGACTAGTCGTAAACCCAAAGTGGCACTAACTTACAGGAACAGGCATACATGACCCAGCAACGAACGTGTTGGTCATCAGCGAGTGAATCCGGGCTGTAGCAGCTGGGCTAACAGTACTCTGGAGAATCTGGGCTGTAGCAGGCTAGCAGGACTCCGGTGGACACCGTGTGACATTTCCCCGAAGGGACAGACACAGGAACGAAGAAGGACACATGTCGGTCAACCTAAGTGTTCCGGAGCAGTAGCAAGCTACCATGGCTTAGTGGAAGCACTAGGAGACATTTCCCGGTAAGAGAGGCTACCAAGGATAAACAACTAGGTTGTCGGATCCCACACATACCAAGCATTTCAAATCATACACACAATATGCTCGATATGTGCAAATACAACATGGCATCACAACAAAACTCTACAACTCAAAGTATTTATTCATTAGGCTCCGAGGAGCCAAGTATTACAAACATGGGTCTCACGACCCAACATATAGAGCATACAAGCAACAAGCGGAAGCATAAACATGTCTGAGTACAGACAACTACAAATAAAAAGGCCGAGAAGCCTGACTATCTACAAGACCCTCCCAAGGTACAAGATCGTAGCTGAGGTAACAAGCTAAACGTCGCAGTCCACGCGGAACTACTAGTGAGACTGAAGTCTCTCTGCAAAAACATAAATTAAGCAAACATGAGTACAAATGTACCCAGCAAGACTTACATCAGAACTAGTTACATATGCATCAGTATCAATAAAGGGATGGTGGGGTTTAACTGCGGCAAGCCAGCTTTGACTCGGTAGCTATCCTGTACTACGACTGCAAGTAACTCTTTTGAGGTGGCGCACACGAGTCCACATATTCACCATATCAATACACCACTATGCATCCCCTCCCATCTCCCTACGAGAAGGCCATCCATAGCACTCACGCTTATCTTGCGCATTTTATAGTATCCACTTTCAATTGTCTATGAACTTTACAGGCAACCCAAAAGTCCTTTACCGCGGACGCGGCTATTCGAATAGTTGATGTTAGCCCTGCAGAGGTGTACTTCTTCACACACGCTCTCGCCACTTACCACCATGTACACGTCGTGTATCTCGGCAACCTTCAAGCGGAATCCTGGCTAGGGAGTCGGCCACGACCTGACTAACCACACAAGTCTCTAATCCAGGTTTATCGCCTATTCGGGTTCCATCCGCAAGGAGATCCGGCCGGGGTGTCGCTCACGGCCCCAAACGATGTGAGCAGGGTTCCCAAGCCCACCATCCGGGTGCCACTTGGTACATCGTGCCACTGTGCCTAGTCTGTCCCAAGCCCACTTGTACCGGGTGCCACTTGGTAGATTACTAGCACTACCTACAAACACCAGAAACTAGTTGCAACTCCTGGACAGAGATCGAGAAGATTAATAAGGTGACAGAGGTCGAGTTACCGGTACCCAATGTGTGGTAGTAACTGTTCATGGACCACAAACACAAAACTCAGTTCCTGAGGACGGTTTCAATGAGACAACCCACCATGTACTCCAACATGGCCTCTCACCACTACCTTTACCAAATGGTGTTCACACACTTAGCTCTCAATAGTAGGACATGTTCACCCAATTCCCATTCATTCCCGATGAATCAGACCTGACTCAACTCTAAGAAGTAGCAGGCATGACAACAAGCACGAATGAGTGGGCACATCAGGGCTCAAACAACTCCTACTCATGCTAGTGGGTTTCATCTATTTACTACGATAGGTCATGCAGAGGAAAGGGGTTCAACTACCGCAGCATGTAATAGTTGAATCGTTGTTGTCCTAATGCAGTAAAAGAGAGCAGAAGCGAGAGAGTCGGATTGTATCAAAATGAACAAGGGGGTTTTGCTTGCCTGGCACTTCTGAAGATAGTATAGCTCTTCATCGGTGTCATCGATCTCATCGTCGGAACCACGTCTACTGAGAGGGGACAAATATTGGAAAACAAGGAAGAACACAATCAATGCAATGCAACAATTATGATGCATGATAATGACATGGCATTATGCTATGATTGAGATAATGCAACTAGCAACAAGTAAAATGCAGTTGGTTTGAACCCTAGGTTCAAATTCAAACTCCATATGTTAATATTCATATGCCAATTATTTGATTTGCCCTAAACAGTAGTCATAAGTTGTTCTAGCATGCATGAAAATGGTACAGATGGATAGATTGTATTTTTATGATCATTTTTCATATATAATTTATTTTATTTGGAGCTACAGATTAATTTCTATGAATTTTTGAAGTTTTGGATATTTTTTGAAATTTCCTGGATTATTTTAAAACCAGAAAATCATTACTGCGCCAGCATGATATCATGCCGACGTCGCAGGTCAACGGCGCCAGCCCAGGTCAAACCTGACCAGTGGGGTCCACTGGTGAGTGACCCGGCGTCATCAGTGTCACGGACAGGGGGGTCCGGTCAACGGCCACGTCAGCACGTCAACTCTGACTTGTAGGGCCACAGTTATTAGTTAAAACTAATCAGAGACTAAACTATGGTTAATTAAGGGCATGGGGCCCATATGTCGGTGTCACTGGAGGGGTTAATTAGTGGGGCTGTTAGCTGCTAATGACGGGCGACGTCATCTCACTGGAGTTGAACGCCGGCGAGCACACAGACGCGGCGGCGTCCACCCTAGAGGCCACGACAGCGGCAACTAAGGGCACCAGGGGGTTGCCGTTGCCCGTGCGCATCTTGCGGAGGCAGCAGCAGGTTGCGAGGCCACCAGAATCGACGATGGTGATGGCAAAAGCGGCGGTTGGAGCTCGGTGGTTGCGGCTGGGAGGGCTAGAGCTCGCGAGCGAGGGAGCTGAGCAGCGTAGGGGCATCTACACAGCACGTGGAAGAAGTCTGCAAGCTCGGTTTGGTCGTCGGGGCTTGCTAGTGACAGCAGTGATGATTACGGCGGCGAGTAGCTCTAGGCCATGGCTGGGCTACGGCGTAGAGGGCGGGCATGACTAGGGGAGAAGGGGAAGATGATGCCGGTGATCATAGCGCGTCCGATGGCGTCGTCGGCGAGGTCGGGGACGGTCGGGTTGCTGCGAATCGACGACGGCGGTTGTCGATGCATAGGACGAAGACAACAGCGATGGCGGTGCTGCGGGGCGCTCCGGGGTCGTTTGTCTAGGCGGAGATGAAGAGCAGGTCATGGCAGAGCTTCCACAGAGGGAAAAGGGGGTGCGGGGTCAGCAGTGGCTTCGGAAACGGCGGCGGCACGCTCATGACAGGCTCAGCCATGGGGAGGAGCGAGAGAGGGAGGCGAGGGGTAGAGTGAAAGAGGGTCCGGGGAGGGTGTGTGGCGTCTCCGGGGGCGTCCGGGAAGAGGCGGGAAGCAGGAGGTGGCCGCGGGTCGGGCGCGTGCCCCTGTCCTCCTGGCGCGAGGAAGGGGACGACTGGTGCTGGCCAGCCTGCTGGGCCAGAACAGCTGGTCCGCTAGGTAAGTGGCCCAGGTAAGACTCCTTTTCATTTCTGTTTTCTGTTTTCCTTTTCTGTTATTTGTTTTGAATTAGTTTTAAGCACTAAACCATTTTGCTTTCTTCTGATAATTTTGCAGGGACTAAAAGGATTATTCCAAAGCCCCTCACAATTTCTCAGAATTATTGAACACATATTCGATATATAGCAAATATAAATCCAATGCAAATAGTTATTGCATTAGCTTCAAATGCCCAAAATAAATATTTACCAGCTCCTAAAAATAATGGTTTGAATTTTACTTCTGGCCAATATTTTCATAGAGAAACATGGACATTTTCTTGGACCTACTTGAAGCAAATTTTTTCGTGGTGATTTTCAGAAATGATTTCTGAGGCTTTCACATGTCCCCATTTCAAATTCATTGAAATTTAAACATGATGCACACATGACTAGCTAGCCTAGAGCAATCCAGAACTAGGGATGTGACAACTCACCCCCACTAAACAAGAATCTCGTCCCGAGATTCAAGCGCAGGGTAAAAAGGAAGAGGGGACTCGAACTATCACAATCTTCATGATCCAACCGTCCTCATCGAAGATGTTGATTCATTACTTCAAATTGATCTTGACGTTCTTGCTTTCGAGATCTTCATCCAACACGACGAAAGAGAGAGGAAAATTCCACAAGAATCGATCTTCACGAAGATCGAGCAACTCTGGATCAACTCATGGATCGAGACATAAAACATCTCTCGAGGTGAGACACAAAACACATATCTGGAACGAGGAAAGGTAGCAGATGACGAAGGTTCAATTTGGTAGGCAACAACTCCACACTTAAGTAAGATGGTGCATAGTTTTCAAAGTAGCGAGGAAGTAATTTCCATGATTCCATAACGAGACACCTTGGGGGGTGACTCGTAGAAATATTCCCTTAAGTGGCAAAAAGAATTACTTTTAATATATAGATCATTGAGACTCTCTATACCAGCCCGAGGCAATTCACAAACGACCATTTGAAGGAGTTCGAAGAAATAGCATACTCAGTTTGGAAAGGAAACTAGAGTTACAAGACAACTCAGCAAGCGGAGAACACATTCCAGATGATGCTGAGGATATAACCCAGTGACTGTGTATGTTCTTAAGAACTTGAGCATTTCCATATCCATCAAGGTTTGCCAACATGTGTGCCAAGATGTTGGTGACACCTAATACTACCATGATGTATAACGATGGAGGATGCAGGTGCAAGGGAGGACAACACTTTCTCAGATTTTACCTTGACAATGCCAAGGAAACAAAATCTAGATGATCGACTGAGAGACATTTAACACCTGGCTTCTAATGTTCTCCTTGATGTACCAGCTTATCCCAATACCATTCGGTATCTCGAACATCAAGTAAATGTCTGACTTCGGAAGCTCAAGGAACTCATAAGGAACAACTTATGTACTAAGTCATACCAACTCCTCATGGAAGAATGGCCAAATTGCTGACCGAAGATACTACAATAAGAGATCTCCCGGATAAGTGTGTTTGCCATGACATCCACTTAACGTTTCAAAAGACCAAAATTATAATTCTTGGGAACGTCCCAACCATCATATCTGCCTGAGATTCAGATCTGGTTGGTGTCAGGATATTCCAGACTCAGCATGTATGGAAGGAAAGTTTGCAACACAAATCAAAGAGATGACGTTGCAAGATTCTCAAGAAATGGACTACGGTAGTAAGCTCCAAAACATGAGCTGGTTCTGCTACACACATGTGAACATGTTGTCCCAGACAAGCATGACCACTTAGTAGCCTTATAAAAAAACACTACCGAGTTTAGGTGGGGAACCATAATCGAGGATATTGAAGTCCTTGCATAAGGCATGCTCTTAAAAAGGAACTTCTTCTCCTTGAAAAAATCAATCAGTGGCTTGGTGTGCTAGGAATTACATATGGAATGAAGATGATCAGTCTATCAGGCCATAGAATATTGCGCACGGGCAAAACAAACTTGCTCAAATTCATGGTGGCAACTTACATCAGATACACGTGAATTAGAGGAAGTCACTTCTCTCATCCAAACATATACCTCATGGACGGGACATGAAGGCATTGTTTACAAAGTTTCCAACACTAGCCTAATGTTCAATAAAATCATGGAGAGGATAAGGATGTTGTCGATGGGCTCAACAAAAATTCATCCAGTTTTCCGTATAAATGGAATCCCACAACTATATGAACAAGGAGACAGTATTGGTCAGACCCAAAAGATATAATAGTGTATGCTCGAGGAAACAACAACGAGTAAGACAATATTACGAACATCGTTGGTTCTGATTTGATTTGACTATAGCCCACACTCAAATCAAAGCTTCAATAAGACAATAAATCCAACAACTGAACAAGAAGGTCAATCGGTTAATACATCATCTTGCTTCAACACACACACACACACACACCACAGATATCCCTTCGGAACGAACTAAGTTAGACAAGCTTTTATCTTCTTACTCTCCAAGTTGTTGTTTAGCTCGACCAACTAGCTCAGGGGTATCCAACATAGATTCTTGGAGAATGGGTGGTTTACAAGAAACCAAGTTGATCACGAGCTCAAAATAACGTTCAGGGAACAACCTGGTAATACTATCGAGAAGATATTCGGAGAATCACGAACCAATGATAGGTTATTAAGCTCGAGAACAATCTTGCTTTTCAGGGCAAGACGATATGATCAACAGAGTGAGGGATTGACACAATCCTAACTCATTAATCGAAGAGTGCACCGAATATAAGGACTAGGTAGCACGATCAATCTTAGGATGATGATTCAATAACCAGCACGCTAAGAATGAGAGTATTGTCCATTAACTACCAAGCAACGAGGTTGCTAGGAGTATTGATTTCACACATCGCGGTTCACTTGTCGGCATTCCGGTTACAACAACACGGGACCGAGGAATGAATAATGATGGCGAGAAGTATCACTGCGTCAAGAATTCATAAGAGGTGGTGCAATTCTCATGACATTCTTGACATAAAGATGGTAACACTCCAAGGTAGAACAGAGCAAAAGATGGATTAGCATTTTGATCCACGGAATACAACTACTTTGACCCAATCCTCGAAGTGGACAAGGTACTGGAGTTTGTTTCTCCTAGTCATTCCAGAGTAGAATGGCTTGACAGACCACAAGAATATGAGGTATCGATGAACGAATGCACGCATAATCTTGACTATCAATTGATAGACGAAGGTTAGAAAATAACTACAGAGGGAAAACTCAAAGGAATATACGATTTTCTGAGTTGTGGGTGCATATATTAGCATGTCGAACGAGTTCAACATATTTCTTTCGGATAACCCATGCAGAAATGTAGAACTTGTAGAGTCACAACATAGAATCGAGAACTCATCAAGAGGACTCTGGTTGTGATCTTTCGGTTCAACGAGGAACTTCTGCCATAAGTAGTTCATGGTATTTGGAAGAGGAAAATACCACGGACCTCGAGGACTATCGCAAAGGTTACTAATATCCTAAAGGAACTAGCAAGGACTACCAAAATGAATGAGTAGGGTGAATCTCAGGTTCAAAAACCGAGGAATAGAATGCCTATTAACTAACTGGCATCACGGGATGCTTTCGAGAATGATGGCCAGAATCATCACACTCAGGATATAAAGCATTGCTAGGTTAGTGGGTGGTTCTCTAGGATGCCTAGGGTCATAATACTAGCTCCAACATATACATTGAGACAATGGAGTACCTCGACACACCGATTAGTGTGCTTAAACTAGGCCAAAAGGACATCGGGAACATGGAGGAATGATTTGCAAGTGCATCAGACTAATTAGAAACCTGGGATGACTCGGACATCATAACGACTGTAAATGCTCAAAAAGATTTGAGACATCCTGCAAAATGGTGGCATCACCACTCAACATCACAATATCAAGGTTCTGAGATCAACTGTTAACACACGGAGGTACTAGAGACTGAACTAAGGCTTGAATCCATCAATCCTATGAGTCTACAAATTAGTAACATGTGAACCTGATAGAAAGATGAGAAGCCTAGTTCTTAATCCCCGTAGAAAAGAAGTGGTTGACTCAGATCAGAAGGGCATAAGGTAAAGGAGTAAAAAGAGCCTTATGTTCCCTTCCACAATCAATTCCCTTATATAACTAAAGCATTTCTAGACTCGACTTCGACCAGTTTGGCTTGGTAATCCTATAGGCAGTCAGGCTCTGATACCAAAGCTGCCAGGACCCCGATCCTAAGTCACACTGATCTAGCATGTAACACATCATATCACTTTGTGGCCTCACGCACGGTATTCCCACGGGTGCCAGCTTACCTGGCCCGGGACCGTTTGCGCCTTTTGGGTCACGTATATGATAGTGTCGCTAGCATCTGTATGACAAAGAACTCGGGCTGACATGACTAGTCGTAAACCCAAAGTGGAACTAACTTACAGGGACAGGCATACATGACCCATCAACGAACGTGTCGGTCATCAGCGAGTGAATCCGGGCTGTAGCAGCTGGGCTAACAGGACTCTGGAGAATCCGGGCTGTAGCAGGCTAGCAGGACTCTGATAGACACCGCGTAACATTTCCCCGAAGGGACAGACACAGGAACGAAGAAGGACACTTGTCGGCCAACCTAAGTGTTCCGGAGCAGTAGCAAGCTACCATGGCTCAATGGAAGCACTAGGAGACATTTCCCGGTAAGAGAGGCTACCAAGGATAAACAACTAGGTTGTCGGATCCCACACATACCAAGCATTTCAAATCATACGCACAATATGCTAGATATGTGCAAATACAACATGGTATCACAACAAAATTCTACAACTCAAAGTATTTATTCATTAGGCTCCGAGGAGCCAAGTATTACAAACATAGGTCTCATGACCGAACATACAGAGCATACAAGGAACAAGTGGAAGCATAAACATGTCTGAGTACAGACAACTACAAATGAAAAAGGCTGAGAAGCCTGACTATCTACAAGACCCTCCCAAGGTACAAGATTGTAGCTGAGGTGACAAGCTAAACGTCGAAGTCCACGCGGAACTACTAGTGAGACTGAAGTCTCTCTGCAAAAACATAAATTAAGCAAACGTGAGTACAAATGTACCCAGCAAGACTTACATCAGAACTAGCTACATTTGTATCAGTATCAACAAAGGGATGGTGGGGTTTAACTGCAGCAAGCTAGCTTTGACTCGGTGGCTAACCTGTACTACGACTGCAAGTAACTCTTTTGAGGTGGCGCACACGAGTCCACATATTCACCATATCAATACACCACTATGAATCCACTCCCGTCTCCCTACGAGAAGGCCATCCATAGCACTCACGCTTATCTTGCGCATTTTAGAGTATCCACTTTCGATTGTCTATGAACTATACAGGCAACCCAGAAGTCCTTTACCGCAGACACGGCTATTCGAATAGATGATGTTAACCCTGGAGGGGTGTACTTCTTCACACGCTCTCGCCAACTACCACCATGTACACATCGTGTATCTCGGCAACCTTCAAGCAGAAGCTTGGCGAGGGAGTCGGCCACGACCTGACTAACCACACAAGTCTCTAATCCAGGTTTATTGTCTATTCGGGTTCCATCCGCAAGGAGATCCGGCTAGGGTCTCGCTCACGGCCCCAAACGATGTGAGCAGGGTTCCCAAGCCCACCATCCGGGTGCCACTTGGTAAACCGTGCCACTGTGCCTAGTCTGTCCCAAGCCCACCTGTACCGGGTGCCACTTGGTAGACTACTAGCACTACCTACAAACACCAAAAACTAGTTGCAACTCCTTGACAGAGATCGAGGCGATTAATAAGCCGAGAGGGGTCGAGTTACCGGAACCCAATGTGTGGTAGTAACTGTTCATGGATCACAAACACAGAACTCAATTCCTGAGGACGGTTTCAATGAGACAACCCACCATGTACTCCTACATGACCTCTCACCGCTACCTTTACGAAATCGTGTTCACACACTTAGCTCTCAATAGTAGGACATGTTCACCACATTCCAATTCCATCCCGATGAATCAGACCTGACTCAACTCTAAGCAGTACCAGGCATGACAACAAGCATGAATGAGTAGGCACATCAGGGCTCAAACAACTCCTACTCATGCTAGTGGGTTTCATCTATTTACTGTGGCAATGATAGGTCATGCGGAGGAAAGGGGTTCAACTACCGCAGCATGTTACAGTTGAATCGTTGTTGTCCTAATGCAGTAAAAGAGAGCAGAAGCGAGAGAGTGGGATTGGATCGAAATGAACAAGGGGGTTTTGCTTGCCTGGCACCTCTGAAGAAAGTATAGCTCTTCATCGGTGTCATCGATCTCATCGTCGGAACCACGTCTACTGAGAGGGGACAAATACCGGCAAACAAGGAAGAACACAATCAATGCAATCCAACAATTATGATGCATCATAATGACATGGCAATATGCTATGATTGAGCTAATGCAACTAGCAACAAGTTAAATGAAGTTGGTTTGAACCCTAGGTTCAAATTCAAACTCCATATGTTAATATTCATATGCCAATTATTTGATTTGCCCTAAACAGTAGTCATAAGTTGTTCTAGCATGCATGAAAATGGTACAGATGGGTAGATTGTATTTTTTTGATCATTTTCATATATAGTTTATTTCATTTGGAGCTACAGATTAATTTGTATGAATTTTGGAAGTTTTGGATATTTTCTGAAATTTCCTGGATTATTTTAATACCAGAAAATTGTTACTACACCAACATGACATCATGCCGATGTCAGTAGGTCAACGGCGCCAGCCCAGGTGAAACCTGACTAGTGGGGTCCACTGGTTAGTGACCCAGCGTCATCAGTGTCACGGACAGGGGGGTCCGGTCAACGGCCACGTCAGCTCTGACTTGTGGGGCCACAGTTATTAGTTAAAACTAATCAGAAACTAAACTATGGTTAATTAAGGGCGTAGGGCCCATATGTCGGTGTCACTCGAGGGGTTAATTAGTGGGGCTGTTAGCTGCTAATGACGGGCCACGTCATCTCACCGGAGTTCAATCTTTGTCCTTGGGTGCATGCTTAGGTCCCATGCAAGAAATGGGAATGAATGTCAAACACCCTAGCACCGTCACTCAGCCGCAAACATTGAGATACCTGGTTTTTGATTTCTAGTGAATCCAAAACTCGTCCGAAATTCATGAAACTTGGCATGCTATCATGGAGCGGCATCAACATGTCATGGTAAAGTTTTTGCCGCATTTGGGGCAGGTTTGGGTATATGCTTCTCACAAACCAGAGCTTCTCACAGCAAGCATGATGGTTTCGGTAGGGAATGCCCCAACTTATGTGCATAATTCAAATTTGAACTACATGCACATGCTCCGGTGCATATAAATTGGTTGAAAAAACAAATCTTTGTCCTCGGGTGCATGCTTAGGTCCCATGCAAGAAATGGGAATGAATGTCAAACACCCTGCCACCGTCACTCGACCGCAAACATTGAGATACCTGGTTTAGAAATACTAGTAAATCGAAAACTCGTCTGAAATTCATGAAACTTGGCATGCTATCATGGATCGTCATCAAAATGGCGTGGGAAAGTGTTTGTCCCATTTGGGGCAGGTTTGTGTATATGCTTCTCACAAACTAGACCTTCTCACAACAAGCATGATGGTTTCGGTATGGAACGCCCCAACTTTGGGGGAAAATCGATTGCCATTGCCTCATATTGCTTTCAATTTTTTTTTCTCATGTCAACATAGAACAACAGGAGTGTTGTGTTATTTTTTTGTGATTTTTCGGGGTTCGTTTGGATATTTTTATGCATTAAGTGCGTTTTCATTGCATTTATGTGCATAATTCAAATTTGAACTACATGCACATGCTCCGGTGCATATAAATTGGTTGAAAAATCAAATCTTTGTCCTTGGGTGCATGCTTAGGTCCCATGCAAGAAATGGGAATGAATTTCATACACCCTACCACCGTCACTCGGCCGCAAACATTGAAATACCTGGTTTACAAATTCTAGTAAATCGAAAACTCATCTGAAATTCATGAAACTTGGCATGCTATCATGGAGCATCATCGAAATAGCGTGGTAAAGTTTTTGTCCCATTTGGGGCAGGTTTGGGTATATGCTTCTCACAAACTAGACCTTCTCACAACAAGCATGATAGTTTCGGTATGGAACGCCCCAACTTTGGGGGTGAAACGATAGCCATTGCCTCATATTGCTTTCATTTTTTTTCTCGTGTCAACATAGAACAACAGGAGTGTTGTGTTATTTTTTTGTGATTTTTCAGGGTTCGGTTGGACATTTTTATGCATTAAGTGTGTTTTCAATGCATTTATGTGCATAATTCAAATTTGAAGTACATGCACATGCTCCGGTGCATATACATTGGTTGAAAAATCAAATCTTTGTCCTTGGGTGCATGCTTAGGTCCCTTGCAAGAAATGGGAATGAATGTCAAACACCCTGCCACCGTCACTCAGCCGCAAACATTGAGATACCTGGTTTTTAAATTCTAGTGAATCCACAACTCGTCCAAAATTCATGAAACTTGGCATGCTATCATGGAGCGGCATCAACTTGTCGTGGTAAATTTTTGCCCCATTTGGGGCAGGTTTGGGTATAAGCTTCTCACAAACCAGAGCTTCTCTCAACAAGCATGATGGTTTCGGTAGGGAATGCCCCAACTTTGGTGGCGAAACGATATCCATTGCCTTGTATTGCTTCCAATTTTTTTCTTGTGCAACATAGAACAACAGGAGTGTTGTGTTATTTTTTGTGATTTTTCGGGGTTCGTTTGGACATTTTTATGCATTAAGTGAGTTTTCAATACATTTATGTGCATAATTCAAATTGGAACTGCATGCACATGCTCCAGTGCATATAAATTGGTTGAAAAAACAAATCTTTGTCCTTGGGTGCATGCTTAGGTCCCATGCAAGAAATTGGAATGAATGTCAAACACCCTACCATCGTCACCCAGCCGAAAACATTGAGATACCTGGTTTTTAAATTGTAGTAAAATCAAAACTCGTATGAAATTGAGATACCATTTGGGGCTGGTTTGGGTATGTGCTTCTCACAAACCAGAGCTTCTCACAACAAGCATGATGGTTTCGGTAGGGAACACCACAACTTTGGGGGCGAAACGATATCCATTGCCTCATATTGCTTTCTAATTTTTCTCTTGTCAACATAAAACAACAGGAGTGTTGTGTAATTTTTTGTGATTTTTCGGGGTTCGTTGGCATTAAGTGAGTTTTCAATGCAGTTATATGCATAATTCAAATTTGAAGTACATGCACATGCTCCGGTCCATATAAATTGGTTGAAAAATCAAATCTTTGTCCTTGGTTGCATGCTTAGGTCCCATGCAATAAATGGGAATGAGTGTCAAACACCCTGCCACCGTCACTCGGCCGCAAACATTGAGATACCTGGTTTAGAAATACTAGTAAATCGAAAACTCGTCTGAAATTCACGAAACTTGGCAAGCTATCATGGATCATCATCAAAATGGCGTGGTAATGTTTTTGTCCCATTTGGGGCAGGTTTGTGTATATGCTTCTCACAACAAGCATGATGGTTTCGGTATGGAACACCCCAATTTTGGGGGCGAATCGATAGCCATTGCCTCATATTGCTTTCAAATTTTTTTCTCGTGTCAACATAGAACAACAGGAGTGTTGTGTTATTTTTTTGTGATTTTTCGGGGTTCGTTTGGACATTTTTATGCATTAAGTGCATTTTCAATGCATTTATGTGCATAATTCAAATTTGAACTACATGCACATGCTCCGGTGCATATAAATTGGTTGAAAAAACTAATCTTTGTCCTTGGGTGCATGCTTAGGTCCCATGCAAGAAATGGGAATGAATTTCATACACCCTACCACCGTCACTCGGCCGCAAACATTGAAATACCTGGCTTAGAAATTCTAGTAAATCGAAAACTCGTCTGAAATTCATGAAACTTGGCATGCTATCATGGAGCATCACCGAAATGGCATGGTAGAGTTATTGTCCCATTTGGGGCAGGTTTGGGTATATGCTTCTCACAAAATAGACCTTCTCACAACAAGCATGATGGTTTTGGTAGGGAATGCCCCAACTTTGGGGGTGAAACGATAGCCATTGCCTCATATTGCTTTCAAATTTTTTTCTCATGTCAACATAGAACAACAGGAGTGTTGTGTTATTTTTTTGTGATTTTTCAGGGTTCGTTTGGACATTTTTATGCATTAAGTGTGTTTTCAATGCATTTATGTGCATAATTCAAATTTGAAGTACATGCACATGCTCCGGTGCATATAAATTGGTTGAAAAATCAAATCTTTGTCCTTGGGTGCAGGCTTAGGTCCCATGCAAGAAATGGGAATGAATGTCAAACACCCTGCCACCGTCACTCAGCCGCAAACATTGAGGTACCTGGTTTTTGAATTCTAGTGAATCAAAAACTCGTCCGAAATTCATGAAACTTGGCATGCTATCATGGAGCGGCATCAACATGTCGTGGTAAAGTTTTTGCCCCATTTGGAGGAGGTTTGGGTATATGCTTCTCACAAACCGGAGCTTCTCACGACAAGCATGATGGTTTCGGTAGGGAATGCCCCAACTTTGGTGGCGAAACGATATCCATTGCCTTGTACTACATTCAATTTTTTTCTTGTGTCAACATAGAACAACAGGAGTCTTGTGTTATTTTTTGTGATTTTTCGGGGTTCGTTTGGACATTTTTATGCATTAATTGAGTTTTCAATACATTTATGTGCATAATTCAGATTGGAACTGCATGCACATGCTCCAGTGCATAGAAATTGGTTGAAAAATCAAATCTTTGTCCTTGGGTGCATGCTTAGGTCCCATGCAAGAAATGGGAATGAATGTCAAACACCCTACCATCGTCACCCAGCCGCAAACATTGAGATACCTGGTTTTTAAATTCTAGTAAATCCAAAACTCGTATGAAATTCATGAAACTTGGCATGCTCTCATGGAGCAGCATCAACATGCCGTGGTTAAGTTTTTGTCCCATTTGGGGCTGGTTTGGGTATATGCTTCTCACAAACCAGAGCTTCTCACAACAAGCATGATGGTTTCGGTAGGGAACACCCCAACTTTGGGGGCGAAACGATATCCATTGCCTCATATTGCTTTCTAATTTTTCTCGTGTCAACATAAAACAACAGGAGTGTTGTGTAATTTTTTGTGATTTTTCGGGGTTCGTTTGGACATTTTCATGCATTAAGTGAGTTTTCAATGCAGTTATGTGCATAATTCAAATTTGAACTACATGCACATGCTCCGGTCCATATAAATTGGTTGAAAAATCAATCTTTGTCCTTGGGTGCATGCTTAGGTCCCATGCAAGAAATGGGAATGAATGTCAAACACCCTGCCACCGTCACTCGGCCGCAAACATTGAGATACCTGGTTTAGAAATACTAGTAAATCGAAAACTCGTCTGAAGTTCATGAAACTTGGCATGCTATCCTGGATCGTCATCAAAATGGCGTGGTAAAGTTTTTGTCCTATTTGGGGTAGGTTTGTGTATATGCTTCTGACAAACTAGACCTTCTCACAACAAGCATGATGGTTTCGGTAGGGAACGCCCCAACTTTGGGGGCGAAATGATAGCCATTGCCTCATATTGCTTTCAAATTTTTTTCTCGTGTCAACATAGAACAACAGGAGTGTTGTGTTATTTTTTTGTGATTTTTCAGGGTTCGTTTGGACATTTTTTATGCATTAAGTGCGTTTTCAACGCATTTATGTGCATAATTCAAATTTGAACTACATGAACATGCTCCGGTGCATATAAATTGGTTGAAAAATCAAATCTTTGTCCTTGGGTGCATGCTTAGGTCCCATGCAAGAAATGGGAATGAATTTCATACACCCTACCACTGTCACTCGGCCGCAAACATTGAGATACCTTGTTTAGAAATTCTAGTAAATCGAAAACTCGTCTGAAATTCATGAAACTTGGCGTGCTATCATGGAGCATCACCGAAATGGCGTGGTAAAGTTTTTGTCCCATTTGGGGCAGGTTTGGGTATATGCTTCTCACAAAATAGACCTTCTCACAACAAGCATGATGGTTTTGGTAGGGAACGCCCCAACTTTGGGGGTGAAACGATAGCCATTGCCTCATATTGCTTTCAAAATTTTTTCTCGTGTCAACATAGAACAACAGGAGTGTTGTGTTATTTTTTTGTGATTTTTCAGGGTTCGTTTGGACATTTTTATGCATTAAGTGCGTTTTCAATGCATTTATGTGCATAATTAAAATTTGAAGTACATGCACATGCTCCGGTGCATATAAATTGGTTGAAAAATCAAATCTTTGTCCTTGGGTGCATGCTTAGGTCCCATGCAAGAAATGGGAACGAATGTCAAACACCCTGCCACCATCACTCAGCCGCAAACATTGAGATACCTGGTTTTTAAATTCTAGTGAATCCAGAACTCGTCCGAAATTCATGAAACTTGGCATGCTATCATGGAGCGGCATCAACATGCCGTGGTAAAGTTTTTGCCCCATTTGGGGCAGGTTTGGGTATATGATTCTCACAAACCAGAGCTACTCACAACAAGCATGATGGTTTCGGTAGGGAATGCCCCAACTTTGGTGGCGAAACGATATCCATTGCCTTGTATTGCTTTCAATTTTTTTCTTGTGTCAACATAGAACAACAGGAGTGTTGTGTTATTTTTTGTAATTTTTTGGGGTTCGTTTGGACATTTTTATGCATTAATTGAGTTTTCAATACATTTATGTGCATAATTCAAATTGGAACTGCATGCACATGTTCCAGTGCATATAAATTGGTTGAAAAATCAAATCTTTGTCCTTGGGTGCATGCTTAGGTCCAATGCAAGAAATGGGAATGAATGTCAAACACCCTGCCATCATCAGTCAGCCGCAAACATTGAGATACCTGGTTTTCAAATTCTAGTAAATCCAAAACTCGTATGAAATTTATGAAACTTGGCATGCTATCATGGAGCGGCATCAACATGACGTGGTTAAGTTTTTGTCCCATTTGGGGCTGGTTTGGGTATATGCTTCTCACAGACCAGAGCTTCTCACAACAAGCATGATGGTTTCGGTAGGGAACACCCCAACTTTGGGGGCGAAACGATATCCATTGCCTCATATTGCTTTCTAATTTTTCTCGTGTCAACATAAAACAACAGGAGTGTTGTGTAATTTTTTGTGATTTTTCGGGGTTCGTTTGGACATTTTCATGCATTAAGTGAGTTTTCAATGCAGTTATGTGCATAATTCAAATTTGAACTACATGCACATGCTCCGGTCCATATAAATTGGTTGAAAAATCAATCTTTATCCTTGGGTGCACGCTTAGGTCCCATTCAAGAAATGGGAATGAATGTCAAACACCCTGCCACCGTCACTCGGCCGCAAACATTGAGATACCTGGTTTAGAAATACTAGTAAATCGAAAACTTGTCTGAAGTTCATGAAACTTGGCATGCTATCATGGATCGTCATCAAAATGGCGTGGTAAAGTTTTTGTCCCATTTGGGGCAGGTTTGTGTATATGCTTCTGACAAACTAGACCTTCTCAAAACAAGCATGATGGTTTCGGTAGGGAACGCCCCAACTTTGGGGGCGAAATGATAGCCATTGCCTCATATTGCTTTCAAATTTTTTTTCTCGTGTCAACATAGAACAACAGGAGTGTTGTGTTATTTTTTTGTGATTTTTCGGGGTTCGTTTGGACATTTTTATGCATTAAGTGCGTTTTCAACGCATTTATGTGCATAATTCAAATTTGAACTACATGAACATGCTCCGGTGCATATAAATTGGTTGAAAAATCAAATCTTTGTCCTTGGGTGCATGCTTAGGTCCCATGCAAGAAATGGGAATGAATTTCATACACTCTACCACCGTCACTCGGCCGGAAACATTGAGATACCTTGTTTAGAAATTCTAGTAAATCGAAAACTCGTCTGAAATTCATGAAACTTGGCATGCTATCATGGAGCATCACCGAAATGGCGTGGTAAAGTTTTTGTCCCATTTGGGGCCGGTTTGGGTATATGCTTCTCACAAAATAGACCTTCTCACAACAAGCATGATGGTTTTGGTAGGGAACGCCCCAACTTTGGGGGTGAAACGATAGCCATTGCCTCATATTGATTTCAAATTTTTTTCTCGTGTCAACATAGAACAACAGGAGTGTTGTGTTATTTTTTTGTGATTTTTCAGGGTTCGTTTGGACATTTTTATGCATTAAGTGCGTTTTCAATGCATTTATGTGCATAATTCAAATTTGAAGTACATGCACATGCTCAGGTGCATATAAATTGGTTGAAAAATCAAATCTTTGTCCTTGGGTGCATGCTTAGGTCCCATGCAAGAAATGGGAATGAATTTCATACACCCTACCACCGTCACTCGGCCGCAAACATTGAAATACCTGGCTTAGAAATTCTAGTAAATCGAAAACTCGTCTGAAATTCATGAAACTTGGCATGCTATCATGGAGCATCACCGAAATGGCATGGTAGAGTTATTGTCCCATTTGGGGCAGGTTTGGGTATATGCTTCTCACAAAATAGACCTTCTCACAACAAGCATGATGGTTTTGGTAGGGAATGCCCCAACTTTGGGGGTGAAACGATAGCCATTGCCTCATATTGCTTTCAAATTTTTTTCTCATGTCAACATAGAACAACAGGAGTGTTGTGTTATTTTTTTGTGATTTTTCAGGGTTCGTTTGGACATTTTTATGCATTAAGTGTGTTTTCAATGCATTTATGTGCATAATTCAAATTTGAAGTACATGCACATGCTCCGGTGCATATAAATTGGTTGAAAAATCAAATCTTTGTCCTTGGGTGCAGGCTTAGGTCCCATGCAAGAAATGGGAATGAATGTCAAACACCCTGCCACCGTCACTCAGCCGCAAACATTGAGGTACCTGGTTTTGAATTCTAGTGAATCAAAAACTCGTCCGAAATTCATGAAACTTGGCATGCTATCATGGAGCGGCATCAACATGTCGTGGTAAAGTTTTTGCCCCATTTGGAGGAGGTTTGGGTATATGCTTCTCACAAACCGGAGCTTCTCACGACAAGCATGATGGTTTCGGTAGGGAATGCCCCAACTTTGGTGGCGAAACGATATCCATGGCCTTGTACTACATTCAATTTTTTCTTGTGTCAACATAGAACAACAGGAGTCTTGTGTTATTTTTTGTGATTTTTCGGGGTTCGTTTGGACATTTTTATGCATTAATCGAGTTTTCAATACATTTATGTGCATAATTCAGATTGGAACTGCATGCACATGCTCCAGTGCATAGAAATTGGTTGAAAAATCAAATCTTTGTCCTTGGGTGCATGCTTAGGTCCCATGCAAGAAATGGGAATGAATGTCAAACACCCTACCATCGTCACCCAGCCGCAAACATTGAGATACCTGGTTTTTAAATTCTAGTAAATCCAAAACTCGTATGAAATTCATGAAACTTGGCATGCTCTCATGGAGCAGCATCAACATGCCGTGGTTAAGTTTTTGTCCCATTTGGGGCTGGTTTGGGTATATGCTTCTCACAAACCAGAGCTTCTCACAACAAGCATGATGGTTTCGGTAGGGAACACCCCAACTTTGGGGGCGAAACGATATCCATTGCCTCATATTGCTTTCTAATTTTTCTCGTGTCAACATAAAACAACAGGAGTGTTGTGTAATTTTTTGTGATTTTTCGGGGTTCGTTTGGACATTTTCATGCATTAAGTGAGTTTTCAATGCAGTTATGTGCATAATTCAAATTTGAACTACATGCACATGCTCCGGTCCATATAAATTGGTTGAAAAATCAATCTTTGTCCTTGGGTGCATGCTTAGGTCCCATGCAAGAAATGGGAATGAATGTCAAACACCCTGCCACCGTCACTCGGCCGCAAACATTGAGATACCTGGTTTAGAAATACTAGTAAATCGAAAACTCGTCTGAAGTTCATGAAACTTGGCATGCTATCCTGGATCGTCATCAAAATGGCGTGGTAAAGTTTTTGTCCTATTTGGGGTAGGTTTGTGTATATGCTTCTGACAAACTAGACCTTCTCACAACAAGCATGATGGTTTCGGTAGGGAACGCCCCAACTTTGGGGGCGAAATGATAGCCATTGCCTCATATTGCTTTCAAATTTTTTTCTCGTGTCAACATAGAACAACAGGAGTGTTGTGTTATTTTTTTGTGATTTTTCAGGGTTCGTTTGGACATTTTTATGCATTAAGTGCGTTTTCAACGCATTTATGTGCATAATTCAAATTTGAACTACATGAACATGCTCCGGTGCATATAAATTGGTTGAAAAATCAAATCTTTGTCCTTGGGTGCATGCTTAGGTCCCATGCAAGAAATGGGAATGAATTTCATGCACCCTACCACCGTCACTCGGCCGCAAACATTGAGATACCTTGTTTAGAAATTCTATTAAATCGAAAACTCGTCTGAAATTCATGAAACTTGGCATGCTATCATGGAGCATCACCGAAATGGCGTGGTAAAGTTTTTGTCCCATTTGGGGCAGGTTTGGGTATATGCTTCTCACAAAATAGACCTTCTCACAACAAGCATGATGGTTTTGGTAGGGAACGCCCCAACTTTGGGGGTGAAACGATAGCCATTGCCTCATATTGCTTTCAAATTTTTTTCTCGTGTCAACATAGAACAACAGGAGTGTTGTGTTTTTTTTTGTGATTTTTCAGGGTTCGTTTGGACATTTTTATGCATTAAGTGCGTTTTCAATGCATTTATGTGCATAATTAAAATTTGAAGTACATGCACATGCTCCGGTGCATATAAATTGGTTGAAAAATCAAATCTTTGTCCTTGGGTGCATGCTTAGGTCCCATGCAAGAAATGGGAACGAATGTCAAACACCCTGCCACCGTCACTCAGCCGCAAACATTGAGATACCTGGTTTTTAAATTCTAGTGAATCCAGAACTCGTCCGAAATTCATGAAACTTGGCATGCTATCATGGAGCGGCATCAACATGCCGTGGTAAAGTTTTTGCCCCATTTGGGGCAGGTTTGGGTATATGATTCTCACAAACCAGAGCTACTCACAACAAGCATGATGGTTTCGGTAGGGAATGCCCCAACTTTGGTGGCGAAACGATATCCATTGCCTTGTATTGCTTTCAATTTTTTTCTTGTGTCAACATAGAACAACAGGAGTGTTGTGTTATTTTTTGTAATTTTTTGGGGTTCGTTTGGACATTTTTATGCATTAATTGAGTTTTCAATACATTTATGTGCATAATTCAAATTGGAACTGCATGCACATGTTCCAGTGCATATAAATTGCTTGAAAAATCAAATCTTTGTCCTTGGGTGCATGCTTAGGTCCAATGCAAGAAATGGGAATGAATGTCAAACACCCTGCCATCATCAGTCAGCCGCAAACATTGAGATACCTGGTTTTCAAATTCTAGTAAATCCAAAACTCGTATGAAATTTATGAAACTTGGCATGCTATCATGGAGCGGCATCAACATGACGTGGTTAAGTTTTTGTCCCATTTGGGGCTGGTTTGGGTATATGCTTCTCACAGACCAGAGCTTCTCACAACAAGCATGATGGTTTCGGTAGGGAACACCCCAACTTTGGGGGCGAAACGATATCCATTGCCTCATATTGCTTTCTAATTTTTCTCGTGTCAACATAAAACAACAGGAGTGTTGTGTAATTTTTTGTGATTTTTCGGGGTTCGTTTGGACATTTTCATGCATTAAGTGAGTTTTCAATGCAGTTATGTGCATAATTCAAATTTGAACTACATGCACATGCTCCGGTCCATATAAATTGGTTGAAAAATCAATCTTTATCCTTGGGTGCACGCTTAGGTCCCATTCAAGAAATGGGAATGAATGTCAAACACCCTGCCATCGTCACTCGGCCGCAAACATTGAGATACCTGGTTTAGAAATACTAGTAAATCGAAAACTTGTCTGAAGTTCATGAAACTTGGCATGCTATCATGGATCGTCATCAAAATGGCGTGGTAAAGTTTTTGTCCCATTTGGGGCAGGTTTGTGTATATGCTTCTGACAAACTAGACCTTCTTAAAACAAGCATGATGGTTTCGGTAGGGAACGCCCCAACTTTGGGGGCGAAATGATAGCCATTGCCTCATATTGCTTTCAAATTTTTTTCTCGTGTCAACATAGAACAACAGGAGTGTTGTGTTATTTTTTTGTGATTTTTCGGGGTTCGTTTGGACATTTTTATGCATTAAGTGCGTTTTCAACGCATTTATGTGCATAATTCAAATTTGAACTACATGAACATGCTCCGGTGCATATAAATTGGTTGAAAAATCAAATCTTTGTCCTTGGGTGCATGCTTAGGTCCCATGCAAGAAATGGGAATGAATTTCATACACTCTACCACCGTCACTCGGCCGGAAACATTGAGATACCTTGTTTAGAAATTCTAGTAAATCGAAAACTCGTCTGAAATTCATGAAACTTGGCATGCTATCATGGAGCATCACCGAAATGGCGTGGTAAAGTTTTTGTCCCATTTGGGGCCGGTTTGGGTATATGCTTCTCACAAAATAGACCTTCTCACAACAAGCATGATGGTTTTGGTAGGGAACGCCCCAACTTTGGGGGTGAAACGATAGCCATTGCCTCATATTGATTTCAAATTTTTTTCTCGTGTCAACATAGAACAACAGGAGTGTTGTGTTATTTTTTTGTGATTTTTCAGGGTTCGTTTGGACATTTTTATGCTTTAAGTGCGTTTTCAATGCATTTATGTGCATAATTCAAATTTGAAGTACATGCACATGCTCCGGTGCATATAAATTGGTTGAAAAATCAAATCTTTGTCCTTGGGTGCATGCTTAGGTCCCATGCAAGAAATGGGAACGAATGTCAAACACCCTGCCACCGTCACTCAGCCGCAAACATTGAGATACCTGGTTTTTAAATTCTAGTGAATCCAGAACTCGTCCGAAATTCATGAAACTTGGCATGCTATCATGGAGCGGCATCAACATGCCGTGGTAAAGTTTTTGCCCCATTTGGGGCAGGTTTGGGTATATGATTCTCACAAACCAGAGCTTCTCACAACAAGCATGATGGTTTCGGTAGGGAATGCCCCAACTTTGGTGGCGAAACGATATCCATTGCCTTGTATTGCTTTCAATTTTTTTCTTGTGTCAACACAGAACAACAGGAGTGTTGTGTTATTTTTTGTAATTTTTTGGCGTTCGTTTGGACATTTTTATGCATTAATTGAGTTTTCAGTACATTTATGTGCATAATTCAAATTGGAACTGCATGCACATGTTCCAGTGCATATAAATTGGTTGAAAAATCAAATCTTTGTCCTTGGGTGCATGCTTAGGTCCAATGCAAGAAATGGGAATGAATGTCAAACACCCTGCCATCGTCAGCCAGCCGCAAACATTGAGATACCTGGTTTTCAAATTCTAGTAAATCCAAAACTCGTATGAAATTTATGAAACTTGGCATGCTATCATGGAGCGGCATCAACATGCCGTGGTTAAGTTTTTGTCCCATTTGGGGCTGGTTTGGGTATATGCTTCTCACAAACCAGAGCTTCTCACAACAAGCATGATGGTTTCGGTAGGGAACACCCCAACTTTGGGGGCGAAACGATATCCATTGCCTCATATTGCTTTCTAATTTTTCTCGTGTCAACATAAAACAACAGGAGTGTTGTGTAATTTTTTGTGATTTTTCGGGGTTCGTTTGAATATTTTCATGCATTAAGTGAGTTTTCAATGCAGCTATGTGCATAATTCAAATTTGAACTACATGCACATGCTCCGGTCCATATAAATTGGTTGAAAAATCAAATCTTTGTCCTTGGGTGCATGCTTTGGTCCCATGCAAGAAATGGGAATGAATGTCAAACACCCTGCCACCGTCACTCGGCCGCAAACATTGAGATACCTGGTTTAGAAATACTAGTAAATAGAAAACTCGTCTGAAATTCATATAACATGGCATGCTATCATGGATCATCATCACTATGGCGTGGTAAAGTTTTTGTCCCATTTGGGGAAGGTTTGTATTATGCTTCTCACAAACTTGACCTTCTCACAACAAGCATGATGGTTTTGGTAGGGAACGCCCCCGCGAAACGATAGCCATTGCATCATATTGCTTTCGAATTTTTTTCTCGTGTCAACATAGAATAACAGGAGTGTTGTGTTATTTTTTTCACGTTTGGACATTTTTATGCATTAAGTGCGTTTTGAACGCATTTATGTGCATAATTGAAATTTGAACTACATGCACATGCTCCGGTGCATATAAATTGGTTGAAAAATCAAATCTTTGTCCTTGGGTGCATGCTTAGTTCCCATGCAAGAAATGGGAATGAATTTCATACACCCTGCCACCGTCACTCAGCCGCAGACATTGAGATACCTGGTTTTTAAATTCTAGTAAATCCAAAACTCGTCCGAAATTCATGAAACTTGGCATGCTATCATGGAGCGGCATCAACATGCCGTGGTAAAGTTTTTGCCCCATTTGGGGTAGGTTTGGGTATATGATTCTCACAAACCAGAGCTTCTCACAACAAGCATGATGGTTTCGGTAGGGAATGCCCCAACTTATGTGGCGAAACGATATCCATTGCCTTGTATTGCGTTCAATTTTTTTCTTGTGTCAACACAGAACAACAGGAGTGTTGTGTTATTTTTTGTGATTTTTTGGGGTTCGTTTGGACATTTTTATGCATTAATTGAGTTTTCAATACATTTATGTGCATAATTCAAATTGGAACTGCATGCACATGCTCCAGTGCATATAAATTGGTTGAAAAATCAAATCTTTGTCCTTGGGTGCATGCTTAGGTCCAATGCAAGAAATGGGAATGAATGTCAAACACCCTGCCATCGTCAGCCAGCCGCAAACATTGAGATACCTGGTTTTCAAATTCTAGTAAATCCAAAACTCGTATGAAATTTATGAAACATGGCATGCTATCATGGAGCGGCATCAACATGCCGTGGTTAAGTTTTTGTCCCATTTGGGGCTGGTTTGGGTATATGCTTCTCACAAACCAGAGCTTCTCACAACAAGCATGATGGTTTCGGTAGGGAACACCCCAACTTTGGGGGCGAAACGATATCCATTGCCTCATATTGCTTTCTAATTTTTCTCGTGTCAACATAAAACAACAGGAGTGTTGTGTAATTTTTTGTGATTTTTGGGGTTCGTTTGAATATTTTCATGCATTAAGTGAGTTTTCAATGCAGTTATGTGCATAATTCAAATTTGAACTACATGCACATGCTCCGGTGCATATAAATTGGTTGAAAAATCAAATCTTTGTCCTTGGGTGCAATCTTAGGTCCCATGCAAGAAATGGGAATGAATGTCAAACACCCTGCCACCGTCACTCGGCCGCAAACATTGAGATACCTGGTTTAGAAATACTAGTAAATAGAAAACTCGTCTGAAATTCATGAAACATGGCATGCTATCATGCATCATCATCAATATGGCGTAGTAAAGTTTTTGTCCCATTTGGGGAAGGTTTGTATATATGCTTCTCACAAACTTGACCTTCTCACAACAAGCATGATGGTTTTGGTAGGGAACGCCCCCGCGAAACGATAGCCATTGCATCATATTGCTTTCAAATTTTTTTCTCGTGTCAACATAGAATAACAGGAGTGTTGTGTTATTTTTTTCTCGTTTGGACATTTTTATGCATTAAGTGCGTTTTGAACGCATTTATGTGCATAATTGAAATTTGAACTACATGCACATGCTCCGGTGCATATAAATTGGTTGAAAAATCAAATCTTTGTCCTTGGGTGCATGCTTAGGTCCCATGCAAGAAATGGGAATGAATTTCATACACCCTGCCACCGTCACTCAGCCGCAGACATTGAGATACCTGGTTTTTAAATTCTAGTAAATCCAAAACTCGTCCGAAATTCATGAAACTTGGCATGCTATCATGGAGCGGCATCAACATGCCGTGGTAAAGTTTTTGCCCCATTTGGGGTAGGTTTGGGTATATGATTCTCACACACCAGAGCTTCTCACAACAAGCATGATGGTTTCGGTAGGGAATGCCCCAACTTAGGTGGCGAAACGATATCCATTGCCTTGTATTGCGTTCAATTTTTTTCTTGTGTCAACACAGAACAATAGGAGTGTTGTGTTATTTTTTGTGATTTTTTGGGGTTCGTTTGGACATTTTTATGCATTAATTGAGTTTTCAATACATTTATGTGCATAATTCAAATTGGAACTGCATGCACATGCTCCAGTGCATATAAATTGGTTGAAAAATCAAATCTTTGTCCTTGGGTGCATGCTTAGGTCCAATGCAAGAAATGGGAATGAATGTCAAACACCCTGCCATTGTCAGTCAGCCGCAAACATTGAGATACCTGGTTTTTAAATTCTAGTAAATCCAAAACTCGTATGAAATTTATGAAACATGGCATGCTATCATGGAGCGGCATCAACATGCCGTGGTTAAGTTTTTGTCCCATTTGGGGCTGGTTTGGGTATATGCTTCTCACAAACCAGAGCTTCTCACAACAAGCATGATGGTTTCGGTAGGGAACACCCCAACTTTGGGGGCGAAACGATATCCATTGCCTCATATTGCTTTCTAATTTTTCTCGTGTCAACATAAAACAACAGGAGTGTTGTGTAATTTTTTGTGATTTTTGGGGTTCGTTTGAATATTTTCATGCATTAAGTGAGTTTTCAATGCAGTTATGTGCATAATTCAAATTTGAACTACATGCACATGCTCCGGTGCATATAAATTGGTTGAAAAATCAAATCTTTGTCCTTGGGTGCAATCTTAGGTCCCATGCAAGAAATGGGAATGAATGTCAAACACCCTGCCACCGTCACTCGGCCGCAAACATTGAGATACCTGGTTTAGAAATACTAGTAAATAGAAAACTCGTCTGAAATTCATGAAACATGGCATGCTATCATGGATCATCATCAATATGGCGTGGTAAAGTTTTTGTCCCATTTGGGGAAGGTTTGTATATATGCTTCTCACAAACTTGACCTTCTCACAACAAGCATGATGGTTTTGGTAGGGAACGCCCCCGCGAAACGATAGCCATTGCATCATATTGCTTTCAAATTTTTTTCTCGTGTCAACATAGAATAACAGGAGTGTTGTGTTATTTTTTTCTCGTTTGGACATTTTTATGCATTAAGTGCGTTTTGAACGCATTTATGTGCATAATTGAAATTTGAACTACATGCACATGCTCCGGTGCATATAAATTGGTTGAAAAATCAAATCTTTGTCCTTGGGTGCATGCTTAGTTCCCATGCAAGAAATGGGAATGAATTTCATACACCCTGCCACCGTCACTCAGCCGCAGAAATTGAGATACCTGGTTTTTAAATTCTAGTAAATCCAAAACTCGTCCGAAATTCATGAAACTTGGCATGCTATCATGGAGCGGCATCAACATGCCGTGGTAAAGTTTTTGCTCCATTTGGGGTAGGTTTGGGTATATGATTCTCACACACCAGAGCTTCTCACAACAAGCATGATGGTTTCGGTAGGGAATGCCCCAACTTAGGTGGCGAAACGATATCCATTGCCTTGTATTGCGTTCAATTTTTTTCTTGTGTCAACACAGAACAACAGGAGTGTTGTGTTATTTTTTGTGATTTTTTGGGGTTCGTTTGGACATTTTTATGCATTAATTGAGTTTTCAATACATTTATGTGCATAATTCAAATTGGAACTGCATGCACATGCTCCAGTGCATATAAATTGGTTGAAAAATCAAATCTTTGTCCTTGGGTGCATGCTTAGGTCCAATGCAAGAAATGGGAATGAATGTCAAACACCCTGCCATTGTCAGTCAGCCGCAAACATTGAGATACCTGGTTTTTAAATTCTAGTAAATCCAAAACTCGTATGAAATTTATGAAACATGGCATGCTATCATGGAGCGGCATCAACATGCCGTGGTTAAGTTTTTGTCCCATTTGGGGCTGGTTTGGGTATATGCTTCTCACAAACCAGAGCTTCTCACAACAAGCATGATGGTTTCGGTAGGGAACACCCCAACTTTGGGGGCGAAACGATATCCATTGCCTCATATTGCTTTCTAATTTTTCTCGTGTCAACATAAAACAACAGGAGTGTTGTGTAATTTTTTGTGATTTTTGGGGTTCGTTTGAATATTTTCATGCATTAAGTGAGTTTTCAATGCAGTTATGTGCATAATTCAAATTTGAACTACATGCACATGCTCCGGTGCATATAAATTGGTTGAAAAATCAAATCTTTGTCCTTGGGTGCAATCTTAGGTCCCATGCAAGAAATGGGAATGAATGTCAAACACCCTGCCACCGTCACTCGGCCGCAAACATTGAGATACCTGGTTTAGAAATACTAGTAAATAGAAAACTCGTCTGAAATTCATGAAACATGGCATGCTATCATGGATCATCATCAATATGGCGTGGTAAAGTTTTTGTCCCATTTGGGGAAGGTTTGTATATATGCTTCTCACAAACATGACCTTCTCACAACAAGCATGATGGTTTTGGTAGGGAACGCCCCCGCGAAACGATAGCCATTGCATCATATTGCTTTCAAATTTTTTTCTCGTGTCAACATAGAATAACAGGAGTGTTGTGTTATTTTTTTCTCGTTTGGACATTTTTATGCATTAAGTGCGTTTTGAACGCATTTATGTGCATAATTGAAATTTGAACTACATGCACATGCTCCGGTGCATATAAATTGGTTGAAAAATCAAATCTTTGTCCTTGGGTGCATGCTTAGGTCCCATGCAAGAAATGGGAATGAATTTCATACACCCTGCCACCGTCACTCAGCCGCAGACATTGAGATACCTGGTTTTTAAATTCTAGTAAATCCAAAACTCGTCCGAAATTCATGAAACTTGGCATGCTATCATGGAGCGGCATCAACATGCCGTGGTAAAGTTTTTGCCCCATTTGGGGTAGGTTTGGGTATATGATTCTCACACACCAGAGCTTCTCACAACAAGCATGATGGTTTCGGTAGGGAATGCCCCAACTTAGGTGGCGAAACGATATCCATTGCCTTGTATTGCGTTCAATTTTTTTCTTGTGTCAACACAGAACAACAGGAGTGTTGTGTTATTTTTTGTGATTTTTTGGGGTTCGTTTGGACATTTTTATGCATTATATGTGTTTTCAATACATTTATGTGCATAATTCAAATTGGAACTGCATGCACATGCTCCAGTGCATATAAATTGGTTGAAAAATCAAATCTTTGTCCTTGGGTGCATGCTTAGGTCCAATGCAAGAAATGGGAATGAATGTCAAACACCCTGCCATTGTCAGTCAGCCGCAAACATTGAGATACCTGGTTTTTAAATTCTAGTAAATCCAAAACTCGTATGAAATTTATGAAACATGGCATGCTATCATGGAGCGGCATCAACATGCCGTGGTTAAGTTTTTGTCCCATTTGGGGCTGGTTTGGGTATATGCTTCTCACAAACCAGAGCTTCTCACAACAAGCATGATGGTTTCGGTAGGGAACACCCCAACTTTGGGGGCGAAACGATATCCATTGCCTCATATTGCTTTCTCATTTTTCTCGTGTCAACATAAAACAACAGGAGTGTTGTGTAATTTTTGTGATTTTTGGGGTTCGTTTGAATATTTTCATGCATTAAGTGAGTTTTCAATGCAGTTATGTGCAGAATTCAAATTTGAACTACATGCACATGCTCCGGTGCATATAAATTGGTTGAAAAATCAAATCTTTGTCCTTGGGTGCAATCTTAGGTCCCATGCAAGAAATGGGAATGAATGTCAAACACCCTGCCACCGTCACTCGGGCGCAAACATTGAGATACCTGGTTTAGAAATACTAGTAAATAGAAAACTCGTCTGAAATTCATGAAACATGGCATGCTATCATGGATCATCATCAATATGGCGTGGTAAAGTTTTTGTCCCATTTGGGGAAGGTTTGTATTATGCTTCTCACAAACTTGACCTTCTCACAACAAGCATGATGGTTTTGGTAGGGAACGCCCCCGCGAAACGATAGCCATTGCATCATATTGCTTTCGAATTTTTTTCTCGTGTCAACATAGAATAACAGGAGTGTTGTGTTATTTTTTTCTCGTTTGGACATTTTTATGCATTAAGTGCGTTTTGAACGCATTTATGTGCATAATTGAAATTTGAACTACATGCACATGCTCCGGTGCATATAAATTGGTTGAAAAATCAAATCTTTGTCCTTGGGTGCATGCTTAGTTCCCATGCAAGAAATGGGAATGAATTTCATACACCCTGCCACCGTCACTCAGCCGCAGACATTGAGATACCTGGTTTTTAAATTCTAGTAAATCCAAAACTCGTCCGAAATTCATGAAACTTGGCATGCTATCATGGAGCGGCATCAACATGCCGTGGTAAAGTTTTTGCCCCATTTGGGGTAGGTTTGGGTATATGATTCTCACAAACCAGAGCTTCTCACAACAAGCATGATGGTTTCGGTAGGGAATGCCCCAACTTAGGTGGCGAAACGATATCCATTGCCTTGTATTGCGTTCAATTTTTTTCTTGTGTCAACACAGAACAACAGGAGTGTTGTGTTATTTTTTGTGATTTTTTGGGGTTCGTTTGGACATTTTTATGCATTAATTGAGTTTTCAATACATTTATGTGCATAATTCAAATTGGAACTGCATGCACATGCTCCAGTGCATATAAATTGGTTGAAAAATCAAATCTTTGTCCTTGGGTGCATGCTTAGGTCCAATACAAGAAATGGGAATGAATGTCAAACACCCTGCCATTGTCAGTCAGCCGCAAACATTGAGATACCTGGTTTTTAAATTCTAGTAAATCCAAAACTCGTATGAAATTTATGAAACATGGCATGCTATCATGGAGCGGCATCAACATGCCGTGGTTAAGTTTTTGTCCCATTTGGGGCTGGTTTGGGTATATGCTTCTCACAAACCAGAGCTTCTCACAACAAGCATGATGGTTTCGGTAGGGAACACCCCAACTTTGGGGGCGAAACGATATCCATTGCCTCATATTGCTTTCTAATTTTTCTCGTGTCAACATAAAACAACAGGAGTGTTGTGTAATTTTTTGTGATTTTTGGGGTTCGTTTGAATATTTTCATGCATTAAGTGAGTTTTCAATGCAGTTATGTGCATAATTCAAATTTGAACTACATGCACATGCTCCGGTGCATATAAATTGGTTGAAAAATCAAATCTTTGTCCTTGGGTGCAATCTTAGGTCCCATGCAAGAAATGGGAATGAATGTCAAACACCCTGCCACCGTCACTCGGCCGCAAACATTGAGATACCTGGTTTAGAAATACTAGTAAATAGAAAACTCGTCTGAAATTCATGAAACATGGCATGCTATCATGGATCATCATCAATATGGCGTGGTAAAGTTTTTGTCCCATTTGGGGAAGGTTTGTATATATGCTTCTCACAAACATGACCTTCTCACAACAAGCATGATGGTTTTGGTAGGGAACGCCCCCGCGAAACGATAGCCATTGCATCATATTGCTTTCAAATTTTTTTCTCGTGTCAACATAGAATAACAGGAGTGTTGTGTTATTTTTTTCTCGTTTGGACATTTTTATGCATTAAGTGCGTTTTGAACGCATTTATGTGCATAATTGAAATTTGAACTACATGCACATGCTCCGGTGCATATAAATTGGTTGAAAAATCAAATCTTTGTCCTTGGGTGCATGCTTAGGTCCCATGCAAGAAATGGGAATGAATTTCATACACCCTGCCACCGTCACTCAGCCGCAGACATTGAGATACCTGGTTTTTAAATTCTAGTAAATCCAAAACTCGTCCGAAATTCATGAAACTTGGCATGCTATCATGGAGCGGCATCAACATGCCGTGGTAAAGTTTTTGCCCCATTTGGGGTAGGTTTGGGTATATGATTCTCACACACCAGAGCTTCTCACAACAAGCATGATGGTTTCGGTAGGGAATGCCCCAACTTAGGTGGCGAAACGATATCCATTGCCTTGTATTGCGTTCAATTTTTTTCTTGTGTCAACACAGAACAATAGGAGTGTTGTGTTATTTTTTGTGATTTTTTGGGGTTCGTTTGGACATTTTTATGCATTAATTGAGTTTTCAATACATTTATGTGCATAATTCAAATTGGAACTGCATGCACATGCTCCAGTGCATATAAATTGGTTGAAAAATCAAATCTTTGTCCTTGGGTGCATGCTTAGGTCCAATGCAAGAAATGGGAATGAATGTCAAACACCCTGCCATTGTCAGTCAGCCGCAAACATTGAGATACCTGGTTTTTAAATTCTAGTAAATCCAAAACTCGTATGAAATTTATGAAACATGGCATGCTATCATGGAGCGGCATCAACATGCCGTGGTTAAGTTTTTGTCCCATTTGGGGCTGGTTTGGGTATATGCTTCTCACAAACCAGAGCTTCTCACAACAAGCATGATGGTTTCGGTAGGGAACACCCCAACTTTGGGGGCGAAACGATATCCATTGCCTCATATTGCTTTCTAATTTTTCTCGTGTCAACATAAAACAACAGGAGTGTTGTGTAATTTTTTGTGATTTTTGGGGTTCGTTTGAATATTTTCATGCATTAAGTGAGTTTTCAATGCAGTTATGTGCATAATTCAAATTTGAACTACATGCACATGCTCCGGTGCATATAAATTGGTTGAAAAATCAAATCTTTGTCCTTGGGTGCAATCTTAGGTCCCATGCAAGAAATGGGAATGAATGTCAAACACCCTGCCACCGTCACTCGGCCGCAAACATTGAGATACCTGGTTTAGAAATACTAGTAAATAGAAAACTCGTCTGAAATTCATGAAACATGGCATGCTATCATGGATCATCATCAATATGGCGTGGTAAAGTTTTTGTCCCATTTGGGGAAGGTTTGTATATATGCTTCTCACAAACTTGACCTTCTCACAACAAGCATGATGGTTTTGGTAGGGAACGCCCCCGCGAAATGATAGCCATTGCATCATATTGCTTTCAATTTTTTTTCTCGTGTCAACATAGAATAACAGGAGTGTTGTGTTATTTTTTTCTCGTTTGGACATTTTTATGCATTAAGTGCGTTTTGAACGCATTTATGTGCATAATTCAAATTTGAACTACATGCACATGCTCCGGTGCATATAAATTGGTTGAAAAATCAAATCTTTGTCCTTGGGTGCATGCTTAGGTCCAATGCAAGAAATGGGAATGAATGTCAAACACCCTGCCATTGTCAGTCAGCCGCAAACATTGAGATACCTGGTTTTTAAATTCTAGTAAATCCAAAACTCGTATGAAATTTATGAAACATGGCATGCTATCATGGAGCGGCATCAACATGCCGTGGTTAAGTTTTTGTCCCATTTGGGGCTGGTTTGGGTATATGCTTCTCACAAACCAGAGCTTCTCACAACAAGCATGATGGTTTCGGTAGGGAACACCCCAACTTTGGGGGCGAAACGATATCCATTGCCTCATATTGCTTTCTAATTTTTCTCGTGTCAACATAAAACAACAGGAGTGTTGTGTAATTTTTTGTGATTTTTCGGGGTTCGTTTGAATATTTTCATGCATTAAGTGAGTTTTCAATGCAGTTATGTGCATAATTCAAATTTGAACTACATGCACATGCTCCTGTCCATATAAATTGGTTGAAAAATCAAATCTTTGTCCTTGGGTGCATGCTTAGGTCCCATGCAAGAAATGGGAATGAATGTCAAACACCCTGCCACCATCACTCGGCCGCAAACATTGAGATACCTGGTTTAGAAATACTAGTAAATAGAAAAACCGTCTGAAATTCATGAAACATGGCATGCTATCATGGATCATCATCAAAATTGCGTGGTAAAGTTTTTGTCCCATTTGCGGAAGGTTTGTGTATATGCTTCTCACAAACTAGACCTTTTCACAACAAGCATGATGGTTTCGGTAGGGAACGCCCCCGCGAAATGATAGCCATTTCATCATATTGCTTTCAAATTTTTTTCTCGTGTCAACATAGAATAACATGAGTGTTGTGTTATTTTTTCTCGTTTGGACATTTTTATGCATTAAGTGCGTTTTGAACGCATTTATGTGCATAATTCAAATTTGAACTACATGCACATGCTCCGGTGCATATAAATTGGTTGAAAAATCAAATCTTTGTCCTTGGGTGCATGCTTAGGTCCCATGCAAGAAATGGGAATGAATTTCATACACCCTGCCACCGTCACTCAGCCGCAGACATTGAGATACCTGGTTTTTAAATTCTAGTAAATCCAAAACTCGTCCGAAATTCATGAAACTTGGCATGCTATCATGGAGCGGCATCAACATGCCGTGGTAAAGTTTTTGCCCCATTTGGGGCAGGTTTGGGTATATGATTCTCACAAACCAGAGCTTCTCACAACAAGCATGATGGTTTTGGTAGGGAATGCCCCAACTTAGGTGGCGAAATGATATCCATTGCCTTGTATTGCTTTCAATTTTTTTCTTGTGTCAACACAGAACAACAGGAGTGTTGTGTTATTTTTTGTGATTTTTTGGGGTTCGTTTGGACATTTTTATGCATTAATTGAGTTTTCAATACATTTATGTGCATAATTCAAATTGGAACTGCATGCACATGCTCCAGTGCATATAAATTGGTTGAAAAATCAAATCTTTGTCCTTGGGTGCATGCTTAGGTCCAATGCAAGAAATGGGAATGAATGTCAAACACCCTACCATCGTCACCCAGCCGCAAACATTGAGATACCTGGTTTTCAAATTCTAGTATATCCAAAACTCGTATGAAATTTATGAAACTTGGCATGCTATCATGGAGCGGCATCAACATGTCGTGGTTAAGTTTTTGTCCCATTTGGGGCTGGTTTGGGTATATGCTTCTCACAACAAGCATGATGGTTTCGGTAGGGAACACCCCAACTTTGGGGGCGAAACGATATCAATTGCCTCATATTGCTTTCTAATTTTTCTCGTGTCAACATAAAACAACAGGAGTGTTGTGTAATTTTTTGTGATTTTTCGGGGTTCGTTTGAATATTTTCATGCATTAAGTGAGTTTTCAATGCAGCTATGTGCATAATTCAAATTTGAACTACATGCACATGCTCCGGTCCACATAAATTGGTTGAAAAATCAAATCTTTGTCCTTGGGTGCATGCTTAGGTCCCATGCAAGAAATGGGAATGAATGTCAAACACCCTGCCACCGTCACTCGGCCGCAAACATTGAGATACCTGGATTAGAAATACTAGTAAATAGAAAACTCGTCTGAAATTCATGAAACATGGCATGCTATCATGGATCATCATCAAAATGGCGTGGTAAAGTTTTTGTCCCATTTGGGGAAGGTTTGTATATATGCTTCTCACAAACTAGACCTTCTCACAACAAGCATGATGGTTTCGGTAGGGAACGCCCCCGCGAAACGATAGCCATTGCATCATATTGCTTTGAAATTTTTTTCTCGTGTCAACATAGAATAACAGGAGTGTTGTGTTATTTTTTCTCGTTTGGACATTTTTATGCATTAAGTGCGTTTTGAACGCATTTATGTGCATAATTCAAATTTGAACTACATGCACATGCTCCGGTGCATATAAATTGGTTGAAAAATCAAATCTTTGTCCTTGGGTGCATGCTTAGGTCCCATGCAAGAAATGGGAATGAATTTCATACACCCTGCCACCGTCACTCAGCCGTAGACATTGAGATACCTGGTTTTTAAATTCTAGTAAATCCAAAACTCGTCCGAAATTCATGAAACTTGGCATGCTATCATGGAGCGGCATCAACATGCCGTGGTAAAGTTTTTTGCCCCATTTGGGGCAGGTTTGGGTATATGATTCTCACAAACCAGAGCTTCTCACAACAAGCATGATGGTTTCGGTAGGGAACACCCCAACTTTGGGGGCGAAACGATATCCATTGCCTCATATTGCTTTCTAATTTTTCTCATGTCAACATAAAACAACAGGAGTGTTGTGTAATTTTTTGTGATTTTTCGGGGTTCGTTTGAATATTTTCATGCATTAAGTGAGTTTTCAATGCAGTTATGTGCATAATTCAAATTTGAACTACATGCACATGCTCCTGTCCATATAAATTGGTTGAAAAATCAAATCTTTGTCCTTGGGTGCATGCTTAGGTCCCATGCAAGAAATGGGAATGAATGTCAAACACCCTGCCACCATCACTCGGCCGCAAACATTGAGATACCTGGTTTAGAAATACTAGTAAATAGAAAACTCGTCTGAAATTCATGAAACATGGCATGCTATCATGGATCATCATCAAAATGGCGTGGTAAAGTTTTTGTCCCATTTGGGGAAGGTTTGTGTATATGCTTCTCACAAACTAGACCTTCTCACAACAAGCATGATGGTTTCGGTAGGGAACGCCCCCGCGAAACGATAGCCATTGCATCATATTGGTTTCAAATTTTTTTCTCGTGTCAACATAGAATAACATGAGTGTTGTGTTATTTTTTTTCTCGTTTGGACATTTTTATGCGTTAAGTGCGTTTTGAAAGCATTTATGTGCATAATTCAAATTTGAACTACATGCACATGCTCCGGTGCATATAAATTGGTTGAAAAATCGAATCTTTGTCCTTGGGTGCATGCTTAGGTCCCATGCAAGAAATGGGAATGAATTTCATACACCCTGCCACCGTCACTCAGCCGCAGACATTGAGATACCTGGTTTTTAAATTCTAGTAAATCCAAAACTCGTCCGAAATTCATGAAACTTGGCATGCTATCATGGAGCGGCATCAACATGCCGTGGTAAAGTTTTTGCCCCATTTGGGGCAGGTCTGGGTATATGATTCTCACAAACCAGAGCTTCTCACAACAAGCATGATGGTTTCGGTAGGGAATGCCCCAACTTAGGGGCGAAAGATATCCATTGCCTTCTATTGCTTTCAATTTTTTTCTTGTGTCAACACAGAACAACAGGAGTGTTGTGTTATTTTTTGTGATTTTTTGGGGTTCGTTTGGACATTTTTATGCATTAATTGAGTTTTCAATACATTTATGTGCATAATTCAAATTGGAACTGCATGCACATGCTCCAGTGCATATAAATTGGTTGAAAAATCAAATCTTTGTCCTTGGGTGCATGCTTAGGTCCAATGCAAGAAATGGGAATGAATGTCAAACACCCTGCCATCCTCAGTCAGCCGCAAACATTGAGATACCTGGTTTTCAAATTCTAGTAAATCCAAAACTCGTATGAAATTTATGAAACTTGGCATGCTATCATGGAGCGGCATCAACATGCCGTGGTTAAGTTTTTGTCCCATTTGGGGCTGGTTTGGGTATATGCTTCTCACAAACCAGAGCTTCTCACAACAAGCATGATGGTTTCGGTAGGGAACACCCCAACTTTGGGGGCGAAACGATATCCATTGCCTCATAGTGCTTTCTAATTTTTCTCGTGTCAACATAAAACAACAGGAGTGTTGTGTAATTTTTTGTGATTTTTCGGGGTTCGTTTGAATATTTTCATGCATTAAGTGAGTTTTCAATGCAGCTATGTGCATAATTCAAATTTGAACTACATGCACATGCTCCGGTCCATATAAATTGGTTGAAAAATCAAATCTTTGTCCTTGGGTGCATGCTTTGGTCCCATGCAAGAAATGGGAATGAATGTCGAACACCCTGCCACCGTCACTCGGCCGCAAACATTGAGATACCTGGTTTAGAAATACTAGTAAATAGAAAACTCGTCTGAAATTCATGAAACATGGCATGCTATCATGGATCATCATCAAAATGGCGTGGTAAAGTTTTTGTCCCATTTGGGGAAGGTTTGTATATATGCTTCTCACAAACTAGACCTTCTCACAACAAGCATGATGGTTTCGGTAGGGAACGCCCCCGCGAAACGATAGCCATTGCATCATATTGCTTTCAAATTTTTTTCTCGTCTCAACATAGAATAACAGGGGTGTTGTGTTATTTTTTTCCCGTTTGGACATTTTTATGCATTAAGTGCGTTTTGAACGCATTTATGTGCATATTTCAAATTTGAACTACATGCACATGCTCCGGTGCATATAAATTGGTTGAAAAATCAAATCTTTGTCCTTGGGTGCATGCTTAGGTCCCATGCAAGAAATGGGAATGAATTTCATACACCCTGCCACCGTCACTCAGCCGCAGACATTGAGATACCTGGTTTTTAAATTCTAGTAAATCCAAAACTCGTCCGAAATTCATGAAACTTGGCATGCTATCATGGAGCGGCATCAACATGCCGTGGTAAAGTTTTTTGCCCCATTTGGGGTAGGTTTGGGTGTATGATTCTCACAAACCAGAGCTTCTCACAACAAGCATGATGGTTTCGGTAGGGAATGCCCCAACTTAGGTGGCGAAATGATATCCATTGCCTTGTATTGCTTTAAATTTTTTTCTTGTGTCAACACAGAACAACAGGAGTGTTGTGTTATTTTTTGTGATTTTTTGGGGTTCGTTTGGACATTTTTATGCATTAATTGAGTTTTCAATACATTTATGTGCATAATTCAAATTGGAACTGCATGCACATGCTCCAGTGCATATAAATTGGTTGAAAAATCAAATCTTTGTCCTTGGGTGCATGCTTAGCTCCAATGCATGAAATGGGAATGAATGTCAAACACCCTGCCATCGTCAGTCAGCCGCAAACATTGAGATACCTGGTTTAGAAATACTAGTAAATAGAAAACTCGTCTGAAATTCATGAAACATGGCATGCTATCATGGATCATCATCAAAATGGCGTGGTAAAGTTTTTGTCCCATTTGGGGAAGGTTTGTATATATGCTTCTCACAAACTAGACCTTCTCACAACAAGCATGATGGTTTCGGTAGGGAACGCCCCCGCGAAACGATAGCCATTGCATCATATTGCTTTCAAAAAATTTTCTCGGGTCAACATAGAATAACAGGAGTGTTGTGTTATTTTTTTCTCGTTTGGACATTTTTATGCATTAAGTGCGTTTTGAACGCATTTATGTGCATAATTCAAATTTGAACTACATGCACATGCTCCGGTGCATATAAATTGGTTGAAAAATCAAATCTTTGTCCTTGGGTGCATGCTTAGGTCCCATGCAAGAAATGGGAATGAATTTCATACACCCTGCCACCGTCACTCAGCCGCAGACATTGAGATACCTGGTTTTTAAATTCTAGTAAATCCAAAACTCGTCCGAAATTCATGAAACTTGGCATGCTATCATGGAGCGGCATCAACATGCCCTGGTAAAGTTTTTGCCCCATTTGGGGCGGGTTTGGGTATATGATTCTCACAAACCAGAGCTTCTCACAACAAGCATGATGGTTTCGGTAGGGAATGCCCCAACTTAGGTGGCGAAATGATATCCATTGCCTTGTATTGCTTTCAATTTTTTCTTGTGTCAACACAGAACAACAGGAGTGTTGTGTTATTTTTTGGGGTTCGTTTGGACATTTTTATGCATTAATTGAGTTTTCAATACATTTATGTGCATAATTCAAATTGTAACTGCATGCACATGCTCCAGTGCATATAAATTGGTTGAAAAATCAAATCTTTGTCCTTGGGTGCATGCTTAGGTCCAATGCAAGAAATGGGAATGAATGTCAAACACCCTGCCATCGTCAGTCAGCCGCAAACATTGAGATACCTGGTTTTCAAATTCTAGTAAATCCAAAACTCGTATGAAATTTATGAAACCTGGCATGCTATCATGGAGCGGCATCAACATGCCGTGGTTAAGTTTTTGTCCCATTTGGGGCTGGTTTGGGTATATGCTTCTCACAAACCAGAGCTTCTCACAACAAGCATGATGGTTTCGGTAGGGAACACCCCAACTTTGGTGCGAAACGATATCCATTGCCTCATATTGCTTTCTAATTTTTCTCGTGTCAACATAAAACAACAGGAGTGTTGTGTAATTTTTTGTGATTTTTCGGGGTTCGTTTGAATATTTTAATGCATTAAGTGAGTTTTCAAAGCAGTTATGTGCATAATTGAAATTTGAACTACATGCACATGCTCCAGTCCATATAAATTGGTTGAAAAATCAAATCTTTGTCGTTGGGTGCATGCTTAGGTCCCATGCAAGAAATTGGAATGAATGTTAAACACCCTGCCACCGTCACTCGGCCGCAAACATTGAGATACCTAGTTTAGAAATACTAGTAAATAGAAAACTCGTCTAAAATTCATGAAACATGGCATGCTATCATGGATCATCATCAAAATGGCGTGGTAAAGTTTTTGTCCCATTTGGGGGAAGGTTTGTATATATGCTTCTCACAAACTAGACCTTCTCACAACAAGCATGATGGTTTCGGTAGGGAACGCCCCCGCGAAATGATAGCCATTGCATCATATTGCTTTCAAATTTTTTTCTCGTGTCAACATAGAATAACAGGAGTGTTGTCTTATTTTTTTCTCGTTTGGACATTTTTATGCATTAAGTGCGTTTTGAACGCATTTATGTGCATAATTCAAATTTGAACTACATGCACATGCTCCGGTGCATATAAATTGGTTGAAAAATCAAATCTTTGTCCTTGGGTGCATGCTTAGTTCCCATGCAAGAAATGGGAATGAATTTCATACACCCTGCCACCGTCACTCAGCCGCAAACATTGAGATACCTGGTTTTTAAATTCTAGTAAATCCAAAACTCGTCCGAAATTCATGAAACATGGCATGCGATCATGGAGCGGCATCAACATGCCGTGGTAAAGTTTTTGCCCCATTTGGGGCAGGTTTGGGTATATGATTCTCACAAACCAGAGCTTCTCACAACAAGCATGATGGTTTCGGTAGGGAATGCCCCAACTTAGGTGGCGAAATGATATCCATTGCCTTGTATTGCTTTCAATTTTTTTCTTGTGTCAACACAGAACAACAGGAGTGTTGTGTTATTTTTTGTTATTTTTTGGGGTTCGTTTGGACATTTTTATGCATTAATTGAGTTTTCAATACATTTATGTGCATAATTCAAATTGGAACTGCATGCACATGCTCCAGTGCATATAAATTGGTTGAAAAATCAAATCTTTGTCCTTGGGTGCATGCTTAGGTCCAATGCAAGAAATGGGAATGAATGTCAAACACCCTGCCATCGTCAGTCAGCCGCAAACATTGAGATACCTGGTTTTCAAATTCTAGTAAATCCAAAACTCGTATGAAATTTATGAAACTTGGCATGCTATCATGGAGCGGCATCGACATGCCGTGGTTAAGTTTTTGTCCCATTTGGGGCTGGCTTGGGTATATGCTTCTCACAAACCAGAGTTTCTCACAACAAGCATGATGGTTTCGGTAGGGAACACCCCAACTTTGGGGGCGAAACGATATCCATTGCCTCATATTGCTTTCTAATTTTTCTCGTGTCAACATAAAACAACAGGAGTGTTGTGTAATTTTTTGTGATTTTTCGGGGTTCGTTTGAATATTTTCATGCATTAAGTGAGTTTTCAATGCAGTTATGTGCATAATTCAAATTTGAACTACATGCACATGCTCCGATCCATATAAATTGGTTGAAAAATCAAATCTTTGTCCTTGGGTGCATGCTTAGGTCCCATGCAAGACATGGGAATGAATGTCAAACACCCTGCCACCGTCACTCGGCCGCAAACATTGAGACACCTGGTTTAGAAATACTAGTAAATAGAAAACTCGTCTGAAATTCATGAAGCATGGCATGCTATCATGGATCATCATCAAAATGGCGTGGTAAAGTTTTTGTCCCATTTGGGGAAGGTTTGTGTATATGCTTCTCACAAACTAGACCTTCTCACAACAAGCATGATGGTTTCGGTAGGGAACGCCCCCGCGAAACGATAGCCATTGCATCATATTGGTTTCAAATTTTTTTCTCGTGTCAACATAGAATAACAGGAGTGTTGTGTTATTTTTTTCTCGTTTGGACATTTTTATGCATTAAGTGCGTTTTGAACGCATTTATGTGCATAATTCAAATTTGAACTACATGCACATGCTCCGGTGCATATAAATTGGTTGAAAAATCAAATCTTTGTCCTTGGGTGCATGCTTAGGTCCCATGCAAGAAATGGGAATGAATTTCATACACCCTGCCACCGTCACTCAGCCGCAGACATTGAGATACCTGGTTTTTAAATTCTAGTAAATCCAAAACTCGTCTGAAATTCATGAAACTTGGCATGCTATCATGGAGCGGCATCAACATGCCGTGGTAAAGTTTTTGCCCCGTTTGGGGCAGGTTTGGGTATATGATTCTCACAAACCAGAGCTTCTCACAACAAGCATGATGGTTTCGGTAGGGAATGCCCCAACTTAGGTGGCGAAACGATATCCATTGCCTTGTATTGCTTTCAATTTTTTTCTTGTGTCAACACAGAACAACAGGAGTGTTGTGTTATTTTTTGTGATTTTTTGGGGTTCGTTTGGACATTTTTATGCATTAATTGAGTTTTCAATACATTTATGTGCATAATTCAAATTGGAACTGCATGCACATGCTCCAGTGCATATAAATTGGTTGAAAAATCAAATCTTTGTCCTTGGGTGCATGCTTAGCTCCAATGCATGAAATGGGAATGAATGTCAAACACCCTGCCATCGTCAGTCAGCCGCAAACATTGAGATACCTGGTTTAGAAATACTAGTAAATAGAAAACTCGTCTGAAATTCATGAAGCATGGCATGCTATCATGGATCATCATCAAAATGGCGTGGTAAAGTTTTTGTCCCATTTGGGGAAGGTTTGTGTATATGCTTCTCACAAACCAGAGCTTCTGACAACAAGCATGATGGTTTCGGTAGGGAACACCCCAACTTTGGGGGCGAAACGATATCCATTGCCTCATATTGCTTTCTAATTTTTCTCGTGTCAACATAAAACAACAGGAGTGTTGTGTAATTTTTTGTGATTTTTCGGGGTTCGTTTGAATATTTTCATGCATTAAGTGAGTTTTCAATGCAGTTATGTGCATAATTCAAATTTGAACTACATGCACATGCTCCGGTCCATATAAATTGGTTGAAAAATCAAATCTTTGTCCTTGGGTGCATGCTTAGGTCCCATGCAAGAAATGGGAATGAATGTCAAACACCCTGCCACCGTCACTCGGCCGCAAACATTGAGATACCTGGTTTAGAAATACTAGTAAATAGAAAACTCGTCTGAAATTCATGAAGCATGGCATGCTATCATGGATCATCATCAAAATGGCGTGGTAAAGTTTTTGTCCCATTTGGGGAAGGTTTGTGTATATGCTTCTCACAAACTAGACCTTCTCACAACAAGCATGATGGTTTCGGTAGGGAACGCCCCCGCGAAACGATAGCCATTGCATCATATTGCTTTCAATTTTTTTCTCGTGTCAACATAGAATAACAGGAGTGTTGTGTTATTTTTTTCTCGTTTGGACATTTTTATGCATTAAGTGCGTTTTGAACGCATTTATGTGCATAATTCAAATTTGAACTACATGCACATGCTCCGGTGCATATAAATTGGTTGAAAAATCAAATCTTTGTCCTTGGGTGCATGCTTAGGTCCCATGCAAGAAATGGGAATGAAGTTCATACACCCTGCCACCGTCACTCAGCCGCAGACATTGAGATACCTGGTTTTTAAATTCTAGTAAATCCAAAACTCGTCCGAAATTCATGAAACTTGGCATGCTATCATGCAGCGGCATCAACATGCCGTGGTAAAGTTTTTGCCCCGTTTGGGGCAGGTTTGGGTATATGATTCTCACAAACCAGAGCTTCTCACAACAAGCATGATGGTTTCGGTAGGGAATGCCCCAACTTAGGTGGCGAAACGATATCCATTGCCTTGTATTGCTTTCAATTTTTTTCTTGTGTCAACACAGAACAACAGGAGTGTTGTGTTACTTTTTGTGATTTTTTGGGGTTCGTTTGGACATTTTTACGCATTAATTGAGTTTTCAATACATTTATGTGCATAATTCAAATTGGAACTGCATGCACATGCTCCAGTGCATATAAATTGGTTGAAAAATCAAATCTTTGTCCTTGGGTGCATGCTTAGGTCCCATGCAAGAAATGGGAATGAATGTCAAACACCCTGCCACCGTCACTCGGCCGCAAACATTGAGACACCTGGTTTAGAAATACTAGTAAATAGAAAACTCGTCTGAAATTCATGAAGCATGGCATGCTATCATGGATCATCATCAAAATGGCGTGGTAAAGTTTTTGTCCCATTTGGGGAAGGTTTGTGTATATGCTTCTCACAAACTAGACGTTCTCACAACAAGCATGATGGTTTCGGTAGGGAACGCCCCCGCGAAACGATAGCCATTGCATCATATTGGTTTCAAATTTTTTTCTCGTGTCAACATAGAATAACAGGAGTGTTGTGTTATTTTTTTCTCGTTTGGACATTTTTATGCATTAAGTGCGTTTTGAACGCATTTATGTGCATAATTCAAATTTGAACTACATGCACATGCTCCGGTGCATATAAATTGGTTGAAAAATCAAATCTTTGTCCTTGGGTGCATGCTTAGGTCCCATGCAAGAAATGGGAATGAATTTCATACACCCTGCCACCGTCACTCAGCCGCAGACATTGAGATACCTGGTTTTTAAATTCTAGTAAATCCAAAACTTGTCTGAAATTCATGAAACTTGGCATGCTATCATGGAGCGGCATCAACATGCCGTGGTAAAGTTTTTGCCCCGTTTGGGGCAGGTTTGGGTATATGATTCTCACAAACCAGAGCTTCTCACAACAAGCATGATGGTTTCGGTAGGGAATGCCCCAACTTAGGTGGCGAAACGATATCCATTGCCTTGTATTGCTTTCAATTTTTTTCTTGTGTCAACACAGAACAACAGGAGTGTTGTGTTATTTTTTGTGATTTTTTGGGGTTCGTTTGGACATTTTTATGCATTAATTGAGTTTTCAATACATTTATGTGCATAATTCAAATTGGAACTGCATGCACATGCTCCAGTGCATATAAATTGGTTGAAAAATCAAATCTTTGTCCTTGGGTGCATGCTTAGGTCCAATGCAAGAAATGGGAGTGAATGTCAAACACCCTGCCATCGTTAGTCAGCCGCAAACATTGAGATACCTGGTTTAAAAATTCTAGTAAATCCAAAACTCGTATGAAATTTATGAAACTTGGCATGTTATCATGGAGCGGCATCAACATGCCGTGGTTAAGTTTTTGTCCCATTTGGGGCTGGTTTGGGTATATGCTTCTCACAAACCAGAGCTTCTGACAACAAGCATGATGGTTTCGGTAGGGAACACCCCAACTTTGGGGGCGAAACGATATCCATTGCCTCATATTGCTTTCTAATTTTTCTCGTGTCAACATAAAACAACAGGAGTGTTGTGTAATTTTTTGTGATTTTTCGGGGTTCGTTTGAATATTTTCATGCATTAAGTGAGTTTTCAATGCAGTTATGTGCATAATTCAAATTTGAACTACATGCACATGCTCCGGTCCATATAAATTGGTTGAAAAATCAAATCTTTGTCCTTGGGTGCATGCTTAGGTCCCATGCAAGAAATGGGAATGAATGTCAAACACCCTGCCACCGTCACTCGGCCGCAAACATTGAGATACCTAGTTTAGAAATACTAGTAAATAGAAAACTCGTCTGAAATTCATGAAGCATGGCATGCTATCATGGATCATCATCAAAATGGCGTGGTAAACTTTTTGTCCCATTTGGGGAAGGTTTGTGTATATGCTTCTCACAAACTAGACCTTCTCACAACAAGCATGATGGTTTCGGTAGGGAACGCCCCCGCGAAACGATAGCCATTGCATCATATTGCTTTCAATTTTTTTCTCGTGTCAACATAGAATAACAGGAGTGTTGTGTTATTTTTTTCTCGTTTGGACATTTTTATGCATTAAGTGCGTTTTGAACGCATTTATGTGCATAATTCAAATTTGAACTACATGCACATGCTCCGGTGCATATAAATTGGTTGAAAAATCAAATCTTTGTCCTTGGGTGCATGCTTAGGTCCCATGCAAGAAATGGGAATGAAGTTCATACACCCTGCCACCGTCACTCAGCCGCAGACATTGAGATACCTGGTTTTTAAATTCTAGTAAATCCAAAACTCGTCCGAAATTCATGAAACTTGGCATGCTATCATGGAGCGGCATCAACATGCCGTGGTAAAGTTTTTGCCCCGTTTGGGGCAGGTTTGGGTATATGATTCTCACAAACCAGAGCTTCTCACAACAAGCATGATGGTTTCGGTAGGGAATGCCCCAACTTAGGTGGCGAAACGATATCCATTGCCTTGTATTGCTTTCAATTTTTTTCTTGTGTCAACACAGAACAACAGGAGTGTTGTGTTACTTTTTGTGATTTTTTGGGGTTCGTTTGGACATTTTTATGCATTAATTGAGTTTTCAATACATTTATGTGCATAATTCAAATTGGAACTGCATGCACATGCTCCAGTGCATATAAATTGGTTGAAAAATCAAATCTTTGTCCTTGGGTGCATGCTTAGGTCCAATGCAAGAAATGGGAGTGAATGTCAAACACCCTGCCATCGTTAGTCAGCCGCAAACATTGAGATACCTGGTTTTTAAATTCTAGTAAATCCAAAACTTGTATGAAATTTATGAAACTTGGCATGCTATCATGGAGCGGCATCAACATGCCGTGGTTAAGTTTTTGTCCCATTTGGGGCTGGTTTGGGTATATGCTTCTCACAAACCAGAGCTTCTGACAACAAGCATGATGGTTTCGGTAGGGAACACCCCAACTTTGGGGGCGAAACGATATCCATTGCCTCATATTGCTTTCTAATTTTTCTCGTGTCAACATAAAACAACAGGAGTGTTGTGTAATTTTTTGTGATTTTTCGGGGTTCGTTTGAATATTTTCATGCATTAAGTGAGTTTTCAATGCAGTTATGTGCATAATTCAAATTTGAACTACATGCACATGCTCCTGTCCATATAAATTGGTTGAAAAATTGAATCTTTGTCCTTGGGTGCATGCTTAGGTCCCATGCAAGAAATAGGAATGAATGTCAAACACCCTGCCACCATCACTCGGCCGCAAACATTGAGATACCTGGTTTAGAAATACTAGTAAATAGAAAACTCGTCTGAAATTCATGAAACATGGCATGCTATCATGGATCATCATCAAAATGGCGTGGTAAAGTTTTTGTCCCATTCGGGGAAGGTTTGTGTATATGCTTCTCACAAACTAGACCTTCTCACAACAAGCATGATGGTTTCGGTAGGGAACGCCCCCGCGAAACGATAGCCATTGCATCATATTGCTTTCAAATTTTTTTCTCGTGTCAACATAGAATAACAGGAGTGTTGTGTTATTTTTTTCTCGTTTGGACATTTTCATGCATTACGTGCGTTTTCAACGCATTTATGTGCATAATTCAAATTTGAACTACATGCACATGCTCCGGTGCATATAAATTGGTTGAAAAATCAAATCTTTGTCCTTGGGTGCATGCTTAGGTCCCATGCAAGAAATGGGAATGAATTTCATACACCCTGCCACCGCCACTCAGCCGCAGACATTGAGATACCTGGTTTTTAAATTCTGGTAAATCCAAAACTCGTCTGAAATTCATGAAACTTGGCATGCTATCATGGAGCGGATCAACATGCCGTGGTATAGTTTTTGCCCCATTTGGGGCAGGCTTGGGTATATGCTTTTCACAAACCTGAGCTACTTACAACAAGCATGACGGTTTCGGTAGGTAATGCCCCAACTTTGGTGGCGAAATGATATCCATTACCTTGTATTGCTTTCAATTTTTTTCTCGTGTCAACATAGAACAACAGGAGTGTTGTGTAATTTTTTGTGATTTTTCGGGGTTCGTTTGGACATTTTTATGCATTAAGTGAGTCTTCAATACATTTATGTGCTTAATTCAAATTGGAACTGCATGCACATGCTCCAGTGCATATAAATTGGTTGAAAAATCAAATCTTTGTCCTTGGGTGCATGCTTAGGTCCCATGCAAGAAATGGGAATGAATGTCAAACACCCTGCCATCGTCACTCAGCCGCAAACATTGAGATACCTGGTTTTTAAATTCTAGTAAATCCAAAACTCGTATGAAATTTATGAAACTTGGCATGCTATCATGGAGCGGCATCAACATGCCGTGGTTAAGTTTTTGTCCCATTTGGGTCTAGTTTGGGTATATGCTTCTCACAAACCAGAGCTTCTCATAACAAGCATGATGGTTTCGGTAGGGAACGCCCCAACTTCGGGGGCTAAACGATATCCATTGCCTCATATTGCTTTCAAATTTTTCTCGTGTCAACATAGAACAATAGGAGTTATGTGTTATTTTTTGTGATTTTTTGGGGTTTGTTGGACATTTTTATTCATTAAGTGAGTTTTCAATGCATCTATGTGCATAATTCAAATTTGTACTACATGCACATGCTCCGGTGCATATAAATTGGTTGAAAAATAAAATCTTTGTCCTTGGGTGCATGCTTAGGTCCTATGCAAGAAATGGGAATGAATGTCAGACACCCTGCGACCATCACTTGGCCGCAAACATTGAGATACCTGGTTTTTAAATTCTAGTAAATCCAATACTCGTATGAAATTCATGAAACTTGGCATGCTATCATGGAGCGGCATCAACATGCCGTTTTTTGTCCTATTTGGGGCAGGTTTGGGTATATGCTTGTCACAAACCAGAGCTTCTCACAACAAGCATGATGGTTTAGGTAGGTAACGCCCCAACTTTGGGGGCGAAATGATATCCATTGCCTCGTATTGCTTTCAATTTTTTCTCGTGTCAACATAGAACAACAGGAGTGTTGTGTTATTGTTTGTGATTTTTCAGGGTTCGTTTGGAAATTTTTATGCATTAAGTGAGTTTTCAATGCATTTTTGTGCATTATTCAAATTTGAACTACATGCACGTGCTCCAGTGCATAGAAATTGGTTGAAAAATCAAATCTTTGTCCTTGGGTGCATGCTTCTAGGTCCCATGCAAGAAATGAGAATGAATATCAAACACCCTTCCACTGTCACTCGGCCGCAAACATTGAGATACCTGGTTTCTCAATTCTAGTAAATCCAAAACTTGTCTGAAATTCATGAAACTTGGCATGCTATCATGGAGCGGCATCAACATGTCGTGGTAAAGTTTTTGTCCCATTTGGGGCAGGTTTGCGTATATGCTTCTCACAACAAGCATGATGGTTTCATTAGGGAACGCCCCAACTTTGGGGGCGAAATGATATCCATTGCCTCGTATTGCTTTCAATTTTTTTCTTGTGTCAACATAGAACAACAGGAGTGTTGTGTTATTTTTTGTGATTTTTCGGGGTTCGTTTGGAAATTTTTATGCATTAAGTGAGTTTTCAATGCATTTATGTGCATAGTTCAAATTTGAACTACATGCACATGCTCCGGTGCATATAAATTTGTTGAAAAATCAAATCTTTGTCCTTGGGTGCATGCTTAGGTCCCATGCAAGAAATGGGAATGAATGTCAAACACCGTGCCACCGTCACTCGGCCGCAAACATTGAGATACCTGCTTTTTAAATGCTAGTAAATCCAAAACTCGTATGAAATTCATATTTCTTGGCATGCTATCATCGAGCTGCATCAACATGCCGTGGTGAAGTTTTTGTCCCATTTGGGGCAGGCTTGGGTATATGCTTCTCACAAACCAGATCTTCTCACAACAAGCATGATGGTTTCAGTAGGGAAGGCCCCAACTTTGGGGGCAAAACGATATCCATTGCCTCGGAATGCTTTCAATTTTTTTCTCGTGTCAACATAGAACAACAGGAGTTTTGTGTTATTTTTTGTGATTTTTTGGGGTTTGTTTGGACATTTTTATGCATTAAGTGAGTCTTCAATACATTAATGTGCTTAATTCAAATTGGAACTGCATGCACATGCTCCAGTGCATATAAATTGGTTGAAAAATCAAATCTTTGTCCTTGGGTGCATGCTTAGGTCCCATGCAAGAAATGGGAATGAATGTCAAACACCCTGCCATCGTCACTCACCCGCAAACATTGAGATACCTGGTTTTTAAATTCTAGTAAATCCAAAACTTGTATGAAATTCATGAAACTTTGCATGCTATCATGGAGCGGCATCAACATGCCGTGGTTAAGTTTTTGTCCCATTTGGGTCTGGTTTGGGTATATGCTTCTCACAAACCAGAGCTTCTCACAACAAGCATGATGGTTTCGGTAGGGAACGCCCCAACTTCGGGCGCTAAACGATATCCATTGCCTCATATTGCTTTCAAATTTTTCTCGTGTCAACATAGAACAATAGGAGTGTTGTGTTATTTTTTGTGATTTTTTGGGGATTGTTGGACATTTTTATTCATTAAGTGAGTTTTCAATGCATCTATGTGCATAATTCAAATTTGTACTACATGCACATGCTCCGGTGCATATAAATTGGTTGAAAAATAAAATCTTTGTCCTTGGGTGCATGCTTAGGTCCTATGCAAGAAATGGGAATGAATGTCAGACACCCTGCGACCATCACTCGGCCGCAAACATTAAGATACCTGGTTTTTAAATTCTAGTAAATCCAATACTCGTATGAAATTCATGAAACTTGGCATGCTATCATGGAGCGGCATCAACATGCCGTTTTTTGTCATATTTGGGGCAGGTTTGGGTATATGCTTGTCACAAACCAGAGCTTCTCACAACAAGCATGATGGTTTAGGTAGGTAATGCCCCAACTTTGGGGGCGAAATGATATCCATTGCCTCGTATTGCTTTCAATTTTTTTCTCGTGTCAACATAGAACAACAGGAGTGTTGTGTTATTTTTTGTGATTTTTCGGGGTTCGTTTGGAAATTTTTATTCATTAAGTGAGTTTTCAATGCATTTATGTGCATAGTTCAAATTTGAACTACATGCACATGCTCCGGTGCATATAAATTTGTTGAAAAATCAAATCTTTGTCCTTGGGTGCATGCTTAGGTCCCATGCAAGAAATGGGAATGAATGTCAAACACCGTGCCACCGTCACTCGGCCGCAAACATTGAGATACCTGGTTTTTAAATTCTAGTAAATCCAAAACTCATATGAAATTCATATTTCTTGGCATGCTATCATCGAGCTGCATCAACATGCCGTGGTGAAGTTTTTGTCCCATTTGGGGCAGGCTTGGGTATATGCTTCTCACAAACCAGATCTTCTCACAACAAGCATGATGGTTTTAGTAGGGAACGCCCCAACTTTGGGGGCAAAACGATATCCATTGCCTCGGATTGCTTTCAAATTTTTTCTCGTGTCAACATAGAACAACGGGAGTTTTGTGTTATTTTTTGTGATTTTTTGGGGTTTGTTTGGACATTTTTATGCATTAAGTGTCTTTCAAAGTTTTTATGTGCATAATTCAAATTTGAACTACATGCAGATGCTCCGGTGCAAATAAATTGGTTGGAAAATCAAATCTTTGTCCTTGGGTGCATACTTAGGTCCCATGCAAGAAATGGGAATCAATGTCAAGCACCCTGACACCGTCACTCGGCGGCAAACATTGAGATACCTGGTTTTTAAATTCTAGTAAATCCAAAACTCATCTGAAATTCATGAGACTTGGCATGCTATCATGGAGCGGCATCAACATGTTGTGGTAAAGTTTTTGTGCCATTGTGGAAGGTTTAGGTATATGCTTCTCACAAACAAGAGCTTCTCACAACAAGCATGATGGTTTCAGTAGGGAACGACCCAACTTTGGGGGCGAAATGATATCCATTGCAACGTATTGCTTTCAAATTTTCTCATGTCAACATAGAACAACAGGTGTGTTGTGTTATATTTTGTGATTTTTCGTGGTTCGTTTGGACATTTTTATGCATTAAGTGAGTTTTCAATGCAGTTATGTGCATAATTCAAATTTGAACTACATGCACACACTCTGGTGCAGATAAATTGGTTGAAAAATCCAATCTTTGTCCTTGGGTGCATGCTTAGGTCCCATGCAAGAAATGGGAATGAATGTCAAACACCCTGCCACCGTCACTCGGCCGCAAACATTGAGATACCTTGTTTCTAAATTCTAGTAAATCTAAAACTCGTATGAAATTCATGAAACTTGGGATGCTATCATGGAGCGGCATCGACATGCCGTGGTAAAGGTTTCGTCCCATTTGGGGTAGGTTTAGGTATATGCTTCTCACAAACAAAAGCTTCTCACAACAAGCATGATGGTTTCGGTAGGGAACGACCCAACTTTGGGGGCGAAACGATATCCATTGCAACGTATTGCTTTCAATTTTTTCTTGTGTCAACATAGAATAACAGGTGTGTTGTGTTATATTTTGTGATTTTTCGTGGTTCGTTTGGACATTTTTATGCACTAAGTGAGTTTTCAATGCAGTTATGTGCATAATTCAAATTTGAACTACATACACGTGCTCCGGTGCATATAAATTGGTTGAAAAATCCAATCTTTGTCCTTGGGTGCATGCTTAGGTCCCATGCAAGAAATGGGAATGAATGCCAAACACCCTGCCACCATATCGGCCACAAACATTGAGATACCTTGTTTCTAAATTCTAGTAAATCTAAAACTCATATGAAACTCATGAAACATGGTATGCTATCATGGAGCGGCATCAACATGCCATGGTAAAGGTTTCGTCCCATTTGGGGTAGGTTTGGGTATATGCTTCTCACAAACCAGAGCTTCTCACAACAAGCATGATGGTTTCGGTTGGGGGTGAAATGATATCCATTGCCTCATATTGCTTTCAATTTTTTCTCGTGTCAACATAGAACAACAGGAGTGTTGTGTTATTTTTTGTGATTTTTCGGGGTTCATTTGGACATTTTTATGCATTAAGTGAGTTTTCAATGCATTTATGTGCATAATTCAAATTTGAACTACATGCACATGCTCCGATGCATATAAATTGGTTGAAAAACAAATCTTTGTCCTTGGGTGCATGCTTAGGTCCCATGCAAGAAATTGGAATGAATGTCAAACACCCTGCCGCCGTCACTCGGCCGCATACATTGAGATACCTGGTTTTTAAATTGTAGTAAATCCAAAACTCGTCTGAAATTCATGAAACTTGGCATGGTATCATGGAGCGGCATCAACATGGCGTGGTAAAGTTTTTGTCCCATTTGGGGCAGGTTTGGGTATATGCTTCTCACAAACCAGAGCTTCTCACAACAAGCATGATGGTTTCAGATAGAACACCCGTACGCAAAGTGAGAGCAGGATTTGTGCATCTCTTGAACACAAACGGTTCGTTTGGATGACCCGTGTGAACCACTTAGAAACAATTTGGTGTGACTTGCATCTGTCATATTGGGTATGGTTCCATTTGTCAAACTAGAAAGATTGACATTTGTTGATCTAGTAACATTGCCATTTGCCAACCTTGTAACACTGCGATTTGTGAAAATATGAAACTAAAAATCAGTAGCAGTATATAATTTTTGCAACTAAAATTCAGTAATTAAGCATAGATGGAGGCGAGGAGGCATGTTCAGCCAGGCGTGCAGCGGGTGGCACAGTACTATTCAATTTGACAGCGGGCGGCGTAGTTCCCGATACGGCTTTAACACAGATGAGGGATAGGGTAGCAGTTCCCGAAATGTTGAACGACCAATGATGCATCCTCCTTCAATTAACATCGTGTGAATGCATGAGGGAAGTAATGGGAGGACCGTGAAAAGAGGTAGCACGATGTGAATGCAACGCGGTTTGCACTCATATAAAGGCGCCCCTCCATTCCAAAGCATCTACCACATCGTACGCACGTAAGCATTTGCCTAAGCACCTACACTAATAAGCGCAAAAGTGCCCACTCCAGACGCATGGCGGCGATGAGTGCGAGCAGCCAGCAGCTGTGCCAGATGGTCCACGACGCCGGTCGGCGGCATGGGACTGTCGATCGTCTCCATACAATGTTGGTGACCGGCTAGTGGATGGCCGCCGTCGACGCCAGCTACGACTCTCAGTTGGACCTGATGATCGTTCGCACCACAAAAAGGTTCACCGTCGTCAAGAAGCTTGCGGACGACATCGCCGTACTCCTCCAGCCCGCGCGCCCGGGCTCCTCATTGCCTGCCACCCTAATCGGCCTCCATGGTCGAAATCTCTTTCAAGCGTTGGTGGCCCTGCGACTGCCCGCCGACGCCATGAAGAATGTCCACCTGGAGGTCGCGCTTGCCGCGAGGCGCCTCCATTTGCAAGAAACCGTCGACCTACACATCCATGTGTACGAGAGAATCATGTACATAGGTATCTACAAGGCCAGTGAGGACGCTACGACGTTGGCCTTCTTCAGCTGGTTGGAAGCCTTGGATGCCTTAGCTGAGAAGCACCTTGACCTCGCCACACAAGCCGCAGCTCCTTAGCTGCCGGTCGGTGGCTCGGCCGACGCACTGATTGAGGAGGAGGAGGTCGTACATTGATGGATGCATCTTTGTTCTTGCCTCATGTAACCACCACTTCGATCGCATTATCGTGGCCTTAATTCTTATCTTGCTATTGCATTCTCGTTCCAGTCAATACAGACAAGTGCGATCCCTTTGCTCAATACAGACATGTCCGTTCCAGTCTTATTTTGATTGGCTTGAATGAAGGTCTATCCCGCCGTTAGGCGCCGCAACGCACTGTGCTCGCCGTTAGGCGCCGCGGCGCGCTCTGCTCGCGTCCGTTGGCGCGCTCTGCTCACGTCCATCAGTGCGCGCAGCTTGTGGACAGCTTTTCCTTGCGTGTTCAACTACTATATGCATATATATATATGGTTGCTCGTCGTTGAGCCGGCCGCGGAGCGCTCTGCTCGCGTCCCTCCGCACGCGCTCTGCCAACGATTGGGCGTGCGCACGATCACGTCGGGAGCCCCGTATGCATGCTGTTGCACCACGCGCATTGCCATGCCATGCAGTTACGTGTGGCACGATGGAGTTACGCGCTGCAAATTAGAACTGCCATCAGGGCCTGCCGATATTCCTGTCCGTCCGGCTTCCCCTTTAATTCCCGCGGCCATTATAACCTTAGTCTCTTCAACCTTTCGATCGCGCCCCACAACACAACAAGCACACCCACGACGACACATAGAGAGCGGATGTCCAGCAGTGCTCCAATGTATTTCGGCGAGCATAGAGCTAGTGGAGACCCACGTGAGGGAGATGGATCTCTTGGTGGTGTACACCATCGACCCGGCCATGGTGGACGACTACATCAACAGCGTTGAGCAGTTGCTTGCTGGAGACAAGTACAAGGTGGTTGGCATCGACCTCCAGTACACCTCCGGTCATACCGGCATAGATCCGAATGTTGTCATGGCCCAGTTGTGCGTGGACCATCATGTCCTCATCTACCACTACTGCATGGCCATAGAGCCTTGCGACCGTTTCAACAGCTTTGTCAACAGCAGCGACTACAAGTTCGCCACGGTGGAAAACCATGGACGATGTAAAAGCGCTCAGTCTTACGGGCTTGTCCTGCAAGAACATTGTCGAAATCCGTGACCACTATAGGGTCTGGGGCAGCACGAAGAAGGACTCCCTGGTCGAACTCGCCTCAGCCGTCATCGACCCCTACTACGAAAAGATGAAGCAGGATGCCCAGAGAACAAGTCCCCTATCCTAGCACAGGGCCTAGATGCGGCAACTGGATGAACCTCACCTCAGGTTCGCGGCCAAGAGCGTGTACACATGCTACGAGATGCACAGGCGGATCGTTGACATGAGGAAGTGCCTCGTTACCCAAATCGGCGACCCCGGATCGAGCCACAAGAAGAGCAAGCATCACAAGAAGTAGATGATGATCAGATGATCGTTTATGCTAGTTAATCATGCATGTAATATATAGTTTACTTTATTGGTGTGTGGAAATGTCATGTGTGTAGTACCCACCTATGTAATTATGCATGTAATAGTTTAATTTGCTGTGTGCAAATGCCATGGTTGTAGTAGCCAGCTATGTAAGTGGATGTTTAATTTGGTTATGTAAGCATGTCCTTATAAGTGTGTGTATATTATATATATATATATATATATATTGTTCTGTATGCAATCCCAGCGCACAACACACACGTCTTATTAGCAGCAACCGTCTGTGTTATTATCAGTCTTCACACACATTTCTGATTACAGACCTGTTTGCCGCGTATCACACACATCTTGTTAAGTTGCACCGTTTCTGTTCTCATGTCTCAGCGCAAACAGTTCATCCGAGTGAACCGTATGCTGTATATCGCACACACCTTGATCTGGCTGACCGTTTTTTTGTGTTGCCTAATCACAAACAGTTCATCCGAGTGAACCGTATGCTGTATATCGCACACGCCTTCATCTGGCTGGCCATTTCTTTTGTTCCTCCTCATCGCAAATGGTTAATTGGACTGAACCGTATGCCCAGCATCGCAAACACAACTAAATAATGAACCGTGTTTGATGTCTCCGCCATCGCAAACATTTTGCACCTTTTTTGACTGGTTTTTTACACCACCGTTTACGATTATGGCATCGCACACAGTTTCGTCGAAGGGTCTCTGATCGTAGTGTCGCGTTAGCAGCATCCTGTAGTAGTGTGCGGATATTAAGTAGGATATTATTTGCGTGTTATTATGTGATTAGCACTATTTCTGGCATGGAATTAACTGCACGCTAGACATGTTGAGCGCTTGACATTGAAGCAGTCTAGGTCGTTGGATTGACATGATTTGATGGACGAGATTAATTGGATCTGCCCCTTTGGTATAGATGGTATAGATATAGATTATACATGTAACAAGTTTAGGAACAAAAGTGACTGTGACGGACAAGGTATCTAGTACTATTTATCTAGTACTCTGTAATAATTAAATGCATTGATGAATAGATGCATCACGTAGTGCTCGAACAAGGGGACTGGTCGCACCCTACAAGTATTTGGAATTGACTTCCCTAAGAAAATATTTGGAGTTGACTTGGTATTTAATATGAAATGTTTGCGATGAGAAGGAATACATGTGGCTTGATGACGTTTTATATTTAGTCTGATACGGCTCTAGCAGAACATTCATTCAATCAAACCATAGATTTCATTCAGTCTGACTCCGACTTTACATTCATACGATGATCGATCTAAAATTAATGGAAATGATAAACGCTCAGATTTTAAGCATAGCAATCCGAACGTTTTTCATGGAAAATTTAGATTACGTGTCGGCGGCGGGGGCGTCTTGCGGTGGGAGGCAGCTCCTCTGCCGTGCTCTGTGTGTCGTCGGGCCACTGACCGACAGCGACGGTGTCGGCGTTCTGGGAACGGGGGTCCCCAGACTTGCCTGCCTGCGGCCCACGGCGCGGCTCCTCTAACATCCTGGTACGGCCCATCTTCATCAGCAAACACTCAAGACCCTCGCAAGGGGCCGAGCCTCACGAGGCGGCGACACAAGACCTCCTCAGGGGAAGCCTCACTAGGCTGGCCCGCGAGGAGCGGAGAGATCAAGGCGAGGGGCACCTCGCGAGGTTTCCGTGACGTGAGCCATGACGACCAAGGCCAGGCGGGCGCCAGCGAGCGCAGAGTACTGGTTGCCTCTTTGGTGCTAAAGGGGCAGGCGCAGGCGAGGAGTCCCGAGGCATCAGACAAAGGTTTTCATATCGGTGCAATGAGACCAAGACCAACAGGACGGTAGGACGGAGTTCATCGCGGACCCCACGACGGCATCACCACTAGAGCCTTTGGCAGCCGAAGACCACCTTTTGTCAGGATAGCTTGTACTAGTTGTCCCCCCTCAAATTGGCCGTTGTGGGATCCCTTCCCGCCTGAACATTTGGGAAGAGGACGAGGGCCTCTATTAGTAGGACTAGCCACCACCATGGGAGAGGACGGATCATTCAGATCATCCCCAACCACACAAGCTCATCGAGCTCGAGAACGCCTCTCCTCAGGAGGCTGTTCTTCCCTTGTACTTGTTAATCCCTAGCCTACGAGGCAATCCACCACACCACACTGGAGTAGGGTATTACACCACATCGGTGGCCCAAACCAGTATAAACTCTTGTGTCCCTTGTTCCGTTGGTTCGGCGAGCTAGGCCTGGAGGTCGTTGCGAGAGTGGGCTAGGGGGAGAGAGATCTTCGTGCGTAGCCCAGTGTTTGAACCTCAAGAGTTTTGTCGGAACCCGCAATCCAATAGACGGCGATGGCGGCGTCTTGCGCCGCTGTTGGTGTACTCCTGGACATTGGCTCTGGCTTCAAGGAAGGCCAGAATGTTCTGGACTTCGGTCTCGAGGAGCGAGTCAACTAGCGGGAGGAGGCGACTGGCGTTGGTGCAAGGAAGCGGTCGACGATGGCCATCCATGCCGCTGGGGGGGGGGGAATGGCACCCGCGCGGGGGCAGGCGCAGGCAACAATGCATGGAGACATTCGTGTGCACGGGCGGCGCGTCGGAGCACGCGCAGGCACATGCGCTGGCAGGTGCACGGGTGCTTGAAAGTCGGCGGGACCTCATGGAACCCCGTGGCATCAAGCTCGGTGACAATGTGTGGCTCCCAGCCCATCAATGCCACGGGGATGGGCGTTGGCGCAGTCGGGGCGACGGGAGCCGGAACGGGAGCGGGGATAGGTGCGACATCTTCCCACAAGACCGGCTCAAGCTCGTCCCAAAGCACCTTATGTTATTGAGACTCTGGTTGGGTGTCTTCCTCAGGAAACTGTAAGGCTAAGGGCAGACCATCGTGATGCGGCATGGCGTACGGTATGGTCAGGCTGGTTGAAGGTAGACGGCAGGAGAATCGGAGAGGAAGAGAGAAGATTGTAGCGACACCGGGTAGTGTGGGGGTGATTTTAAACTGCGGCGGCGGCGCCATTAAAAGTGGGGGCAGTTGGGACGAAGGTGGGCGACGGAGCCTAGTCAAAGGGCTCGCCTCATGGTGAGTCTGCGCAGCGGTCTGCTCACACGCCTCCCGGTCAGTCGGCGCATCAGTCTGCTTGCATGCCTCCTGTCGACTCACACGCTTGCTCAGACGACACCTGTCGATGAGAAGCAGGACTCGTGGCGGCACGTAAACGCCCACGGTTTGAATAGTGAAAGCGTTCGCCTTAACGTGACATGTCTTTTTTCCAAAATACCTTAGCTCTTCATTTGTGCCACTTCTCATAAGCAGCTTGTCTCAAACCGAAGAAAAATAATTACATAGGAATAGTTGTGATATATCATGAGACCGTGCTCAGTTTCATTAACTTCCGGTCACTTTTGGATTTTCTGAAATTTAAAATCCAGGATTCGAAACAATATCATAACCTGCATCATGCAATAAAATTTCAAGCACTACATCTTTACTGTTGTAGATGTTAATATTTCTTCAGAAAGGATTTGGTCAAACATTTTTCTTAGTTAGACTTCAGAGAAGTTATATCTGCAGAGTAAAAGGATAATCCCTTCGTACCAGTGCATTGTCTGATATATTAACTCAAGTACTAGGCACGAACAAACGGGGCTCATTTCTGTGCTAATCCTGGTGTAGTGCTCCTATTAGTACTAGGCAATGGAGTTGACGGGTGACCTTGGGTAGCGGGGACCGAGGGAATTGAACCATGCTCGGCACGGTAGGTAATGTTGTCTAGTTACTAAAGCATCCCTCCATTGTTCATCGATAGTCATTATGGACTGGGGACATGAGGGGAATTTCCTAGGGCTGGAATTCTGGCCGCCAGATATTTTGACTCGAAGCGTGGAGGCTCGACTCTTTGGGATTGGCTAATGTGCGTACCACGCAAGCCACTAGAACGACACAAGACCGGGTTTTTTTGAGCATCAACACGAGCCAGGGTCTGGCTAGTACGCCGTTGGGTGCTACCATTCGAGAATATGAAAGGAATCTTGTAAATTGCGGAACGGATCTATATTTATTACAATGCTCGTATTTTCCTTGCAAATAGTAATCTCAATGTGGTAATTGATTTATGACGAGTTCTTGAATTAGAGTGAGTTTGTGATATAGTGATCTCAATGTGGATTTCACATTTCATGGTACCCCTAGTAAGTTTTTCATTGCAAATTGAAATTTAAAAGATGAACGGTATGGTGGTGAGAAAAATTTGTATGTATCAAGCATGTGACCACACACACATTCACACGAATACTACAACAATCTAGTAAGTATAGTGCATCTATTTTTCCGAACCATGCATGTATGACACGAATTCAAAAATACTCCCTCCGTTACTAAATATTTGTCTTTCTAAGATTTCAACAGGTGACTACATACAGAGCAAAATGAGTGAATCTACACTCTAAAATATGGCTATATCCATCCGTATGTGGCAGTCCTTCTGAAATCTCTAAAAAGACTAATATTTAGGAATGAACGGAGCAAAATGGTCCTTAATTCAATATTTTAAATGAACAGGATACTGAAACATGAATATTAAGTCTAGTACTACATACGTGTAAATGTTGTGTTTAGGCGGAGCTATGTAGATTGTCGGGGGTTCACCCCTTGACCCTAGATAAAATTGTGAAGATCTATTTAGGATTGTTTACATTATATTATTTGAACATTATATATGTCCCCACCCTCCCAAACACCGGTTGTTTGTGCACCTGTCACGACCAATATGCGATCCTATCCGAGAGGAACTCGAAGGTCCCACCAAGGATAGAGTGGCATATTGGAGACACTTTTGCAAGGTGGATATCATTACATCTTATCATTACATAATAGATAGGGATACATACCAGGCATACAAATGCCACAAGAATACATCAATACATCATACACGAGAACAACATCCCTCTATGGATGTAACACAAACAAAAGCTCAAACGACATCCACCCTGCTAGCCCGGGCTGCCGACCAGGAACCTATCCCTCAGTCGAAGAAGAAGCAGAAGAAGAACTCCAAAACAAGTAAGCATCGCTCTCATGTCGGATCATTGCATTACCTCTACCTACAACTGTTGTTGTAGTAATCTGTGAGCCACGAGGACTCAGCAATCCCATTACCATGGGTATCAAGACTAGCAAAGCTTAATGGGTATGGAATGGATAAGTGGTGAGGTTGCAGCAAGCGAGTAAGCATTGTATGGTGGCTAACTTACGAATACAAGAGTAAGATTAGAAACTACGTAAACGGCCGCAAACTAGTAATGATCAATAAGTGATCCTGAACTACTTACGTTCAAACATAACCCCACCGTGTTCTCTTCTCGAACACACCCAAAAAGCGACAGTCACGGTTACACACGCGGTTGGTGTATTTTAGTTGAGTTTAGTTCAACTCCACTACAACCGGATATTAACAAATTCCCATTTGCTACATAACCACGGACACGGCTCTCGAAAGTTTAAACCCTGCTGGGGTGTCCCAACTTATCCCACGACAAGCTCTCGATCCGCGTAGACAATCCTCCATCTCTGGACCCTCCGATCAGACTCGGAATCCCGGTGCACAAGACATTTCGACAATGGTAAGACAAAACAAGCAAGACCACCCGATGCGTCGATACCCCGATAGGAGCCGTGTGTATCTCGTTCTAAGGACAACCGTCTATGCAAAGTGGACGATAGCCAAAATACCATCGAGTTGCCCCGAGGTGGCACCGCCGACTGCTAGGTAGGTGGACCAACACTCATGAGGAGCACTGCCCCGGGGGGGTTGATTAAGAGACCTCGGGGGCCGGCAGGTCCCTATGCAAGTTTTTAGTTGTTATTAGGCAAATGGTAAAACCAATGTTGGGCCTTGCTAGAAGAGTTTTATTCAAAGCGAATTGTCAAGAGGGCCCCATAAACCCTCATCGTGTTAGGGACGCAAAACGAAGGAACATAACGCCGGTATGACAGAAACTAGGGCGGCAAGAGTGGAACAAAACACCAGGCAGAAGGCCGAGCCTTCCACCCTTTACCAAGTATATAGATGCATTAATTAAATGAGAGATATTGTCATATCCCATGATATCCATGATATCCATGTCCCAACAAGGAATAACCTGCAACTGCACCTGCAACTAGCAACTGTATAATAGGGGCTAAGAAAAGCGGTAACATAGCCAAACAACGGTTTGCTGGGATGGTGGAAAAGGTTAGAGGTTTTCATGGCAATTTGGGACGCTTGATAAACAACTGGTAGGTAGTGCGACATAGCGATAGCATCGAGACAACTAGCATAACAAAGATAGTAGTGAGATCCAAGATGATGGTCATCTTCCATGAAAATCCTGCTAGGAAGAAGAACAAGTCCATGAAGAAGACGAACGGGCATAGTCGAACGAATCCTCACGATCGCAACGAAACAAGAACTATCGAGAAGGAGCACAACCGGAAAGAAGCAAACAACATGGTAAACACGCAACACATAAACATGACATGATGCTCAACCAATTATGATGCATGACAAGGCTACATGATGCTACTCACGGCAAGAGATGATGCATACAAGAACAACACATCAAAGCAAGTTTAAATGAGGTCGAAATCAACATACAACAATTCTGGAAACTCCCCATATGTAAATTTCGAAATTGGTATTGTTCTGAACACAACATTATTTCAAAGTGGTTAAACATCAAGTTAATGTGCACCAAGATGATCTACACGTCTTTCTAGTCAAGTTACATATAAGGTTCATTTAATTCGGAGCTAGGACCTAGAAGATATGAACAAAACAAGTTAAACATAGCATTGATGCAAATGCGAGCAAAACAACATCACAAACACTCCGAAACAGGATGCAACAAGGTAATATGAAACTACATGCAAAACCAAGCAAGTTTCATGTAGAGCATGCTCCAAACGGAGCCACGGTTCAACACATACACTCAATACAAGTTTCAAACACAATCTGCCAAAAACAGCAACTAAGCACTTTGCAATCAAGGAAACAACATGCTACAGGAAACATATGGACACGAACTTGATATGCACTCAAAGTACATATTACAAAACATGATCACTGAGCTAATGCTAGAAACCACTAGAACATGCTCAAAATATCATGGCAACAATGCAAATGATAACAGATTCACACACTTGGTGGAATTTACTGGACATGACAAAAACAGCGACAAGTAGACATGTTTGCAAGCTTGCTTAACTCAACATAAATCATATCATGGCAAGTGAATGTAACAACCAGAAATAAGGCATATTTGTACAGCTTCTCATGGCAAGAACATGGTCTTAGGATGCAAGAACACTAGCTATTCACATGGCAATACTGAACTTACTGATAACAGGCTGATAGAAACATTATATAGCAAATTTAGGGCATGGTAGTAGTAAGCTACAGCATGCCATAATTGCAAACAAGGGCATATCTAGATGTGGCATAACACGGACATCAAAACATCCTTACTGAGCATCTCCCAAATATGCATGGATTCACTAGTAGCATCAAGTTAACATGGCAACATAATGTAGCAGGTTCAGACTTTGCAGAAAACTCTGAAATCAGCAACAACAAGTAGCTCACTTTGCAAGCTTGTGATAGTCACCACAGGGCACATAGATTGCACCGCTGTAAATATGGCATGAATATGCTCCTAAAACATGTTGACATGATGCTCAAAAGATAATCACATAAAATACTATGAAAAAGACAACAGCAAGTTATGCTAACTTCCAGAAGATTATAACATTTAGCACTTCTGCAACGATGATTAAGATGACAAGATGGACAGTAACATGCATGAAAATTACACTAGCTTGTTTAGCATTTAGAGATGAACATTTCGATATATCATGCACGCCTAACGGAGCAACATGCATTAAGTTACACCCAACACAACAATGCAACTGGATGCTGAAATAACCAGGGACGGTCGTTTTAAAAAAAAACAGTGAGCACCGAATAGACTAAATGGTGAATAGGCGCGGGATAGAGGGGGCTGCTCACGTTGGGCTGTTGGCCCGGCTCGAGGTTGGGCTGGGCTGGGCTGGTGAAGCTGGGCTGCGGCCCATGCGAGGGCGACCGTGGCCAAGTTTCTCTTACCATGCGCAGCCTTGGTGTGAATGAACCTGCTCAATATACCCTAAGTACAAACGATGGTCGCATGATGATTGATGCTAAAGTATGGTCAAGGTTTAAATTAAATCGAATCTTGCGGTAGGGGATGATGTCAAAATCAAACTTTCTCGGCAAGGAGCTGGTCCAAATGAACTTTGAAATTCTTCAGTAGCAGCACACAACTGTCGAACTGATCTATAATCCGAGAGATTTTGATATAATAATCTCGCATGGTGAAACAAGTGTCCTATGTGTATAAGTAGTACGACAGTATTATTTATCACGTAGTATGTCGTTGATAGAATTACAACTCTGATTGCTGGTTAGGAACTGTCGTTCGATTTCATTCTAACAACTGCCGTGCTTTATTCAATTTTATGTATTTTCCTTGCGACAACATCTAAAACCAGCGCCATACCGATCTCTTGCAATATGAAAAGCGTTGAGGTAGAACACATGGGCTTCCAAACATACATGCCCACCGGCCTGTGGCCCAAAGTCTAGAACCGTGAGCCTGTCTGAGCATTATATTCTTAGCTGAACCCCCATATTATGTTATATATATATTCCCCTTGATTTTTCTTATGTATAAAGTTGTGATATAAAAGATTTTTATATTTGTTTTCAGAGGGAGTATCTCCTTGTCAAAATATATTTATGTGTAACTAGTTACTCCTGACTTTCTACTTCCTTTTGCTCATATGTGGGGCATCCGGCAATAGGGTCCACGTGCCATGCACCAAATTAGAGTGCACAACTGCATGGTAGACTCACCTAGGCTGTAGCGCCGCTGTAATGCCCAATGAGCTGTCAAATCACAAAAACCCCAACTTTCTAGCTTTAGCAGTAAGCTGGACGGACGAAGCAGCAATATTTCACTGGGCCTGAATCCTCTTCTCCCTCATCTTCTTGTTCATAGAAAACCCCCTCTCGGCGATTGCATAGGGTTTTCTCATTAAGAACCAGGTATGAATTCTTCATCCATCCCCGATAAATCCAAGCCCCTTGGTCGCGGGTAATCCTAGGATGGCAGCCGCCGCCGTTGATGCATTTTTCTTCCAACTGAATCTAGTGTGTTTCATTTACAGTGCCCAAAGTGTGAGGACCCTACAGGTTTCTGCGTCCTCGGCCAGAACACACTTGTTCCTTCTCATCCTAACACAGGATTTTAAAACACGCACAATATGTTCCTAGAATCCTCTTTTCTATCCGGGAGGGTGGAGTTTTCTGAACATGTTGTCGACTAATTTGGAAATTTGGATTGCTATATTTGGACAAAAGGTACTAGTACCATGGTCAACACAGACGTGAAGGAGGAAATTATTTCTAGATTTGGATAGGGAATACATTGTGTTCTCATATTATATTTCCTGTAGTGCATTCCTTGCTCTACTAGAACACATGTACTCAAGATGGTCGGCCTTGCCATAACTGAATAAACCAGTTTAATGGTCACAATGAAGACAAGCCATGGATATAAGTTCCGAGTTGGGTTCATGAACCAAGAAGATCGCTGATTTTTTTATGGCTGAACTTGGATAAACTTTCTCAAGTGTTACGGACTGAAAGTTGGTGCACGAATGTTGATGGAAATAGTAGAACTTGGTCCCATCTTCACTGTGATCTTCCACCCCGACGTCGTTCCAATTGTTCATCCATGTTTGTTTTGGATCTGGTTCTTGCTTGTTGCCTCGATTACTTCTTAATCCACCTATTCTGTCTAACTAATCACAATTTAACTTTAGAAGTAGCAACGACTCTCTCACGAAGATGCTACTTCTAACTAATATTTCTTATAATTGGTGGAACGTGTAGGTTATTTCAAAGTTAAGCAGGCTACTCGTTTGTTATTCTATAAGAACTCGACTGTTACTGATGGCACTGAAGTTGACTGGGACGACATCCACAAGTTCCTACACTTTATTAATCGTCTGGAGGTCCTTGTGGGGCGTGTCAATGGTGGAAGGCCACGTGGGATATGTGTGCCACTACTGCACATGTTGAACAGGTCCAACTGTGTTGAGAAACTTATGGTATGAGCTGTTTTTTGTTATATATGTTGTTCATAAACTCTTGCTTATATATAGTTTTACAGTTGTGATCTTCTTGAAACAGAAACTGCCCAGTTCTATTGTTCCTATACAAATGCCTGACCACGGTCGGGTCAGACTTGTGCTTGGTCACAACATGATGTTTATGTCGACCTACTCCATTCCCCTTGGAAGTGAAAAGATACTTATTCATGGGTGGTCTCAAATAATGAAGGCCCCTCCATCTTGGAGAATAGGACAAAAGGTTATGTTCATGCTTTTCCATGGCTCTAAAACGAATATCTTGTTTATTGACCACAATGCGAGCTGAAGCCGCTTTCAGAAGGTTGTGGATGCGCGGGGTGGCGCCTGCCTTATCCTGGGGCTTGGTGGCCTCACCCTTGGTTAACTGTAGGCAAAGTAGCACTGTTCGAGGCATGATTTGTATGGTTGAACCTGTATAAGTACTCATACTGCTTCCGGCTATGGTTGTTAAGTACCTGTGCTGGTTTCAGTTAAGGTTGTTAAGTACTACTGCTACTTTTACAGTCTGTCATGTTTCTTCAGTCATGTCTTCCTCCAGCCGCCAAAACCAAACGAGCGCCGGCGGGGCCGCTTGCTTCCGCCTCCCACGGCTGCTTGCGCCTCAGTGCACGCATCATGACCCACCGTCTCCTAAATCATTAACACCGACGTCCGAGGCCTCACCGTCATCCTCTGCGTGCTTTGGTGTGCTCGCCGCGGTGCCGCCCTCTCACGTTGTCAACATGGTCAACAAAAAGAGGAATCAGGAGAGGATTGTACGTGGAGAGGATGATAGTAGGGGCCCACCATGTCCATGGCCGTACTCAAGGAAGTTCCTCATTTTTTGTTATATATACTCCATTGTCAGTGTATAGAAAAAGAAAATGCTTCCTCCTAGGGGTTTCCTGACATCTGGGACCCACGACATTGTCAGCGTATATAGTCAATAGACAAGAGAACAACACAAGATCGGCTGACACCTGGGACGTAGCTGCTTGAGTAGTATTTTTTTTGTTATTGTTGAGACGGAGCAGGGTTTCAAGTGGGTTGTGGCCCGTCTAGCCCAGGCTTATATTTTACGTTCACCACATTACCAGCCGAGCTATTTTTTCTTTGCGAATATGAGCCAAGTTTATTTTTTCTGAAGAATACCCAATCCAGGCCTACTTATTTTTCTACGCCCTGTTATTTTTGTTGGCCAGGCCATCCCTCTACTCACCCACATCCCTCCACTGTTGTGGCTTCGCCGCCCCCGGGTCCTTCCCTTTCTGGGTCTCGCCGTCGTCCATCGCGCTGGTGTTCTCGGCACGGCGTGGTCAACATTGTCAACAAACGACAACATTGGAAGAGGGATGTACATGGAGAGGCTTACTATTGGGACCCACATGGTCCATGGCCACATGCAAGCAAGTACCTCCTTATTATGCCGAAAAGAATGAATACTCCCAATGATAGCTCGGACCCACCACTATATCTTCGCACGCAAGGAAGTGCCTTCTTATTACGCACAAAAAAATGAATACTCCCCGTACTAGTTGGAACCTACCATAGTGGGAGGCTGACTTGTGGGCCTACTAAGTTGATGCGGACACAGGGCTTTGTCAACTTAGTCAACAAGAACGATTCTATCACCAGTGACCGTTGGATTGTTCACATCCAACGGTCGTCCTGCTTCTTAACCTCTGATTTTCTTGCTCCAGCCGTCCAAACCACCGCGTGCTCCTGCCTCCTGTGGCCGGCTATGCTACCGTCGCCCCCTACTACTCCAACCGCTGGCCAGTCCATCCCTCTACTCACCCACACCCCATGTTATTCTGCGGCGACGGCAGCCTCACACCGCAGCCGAACCAGTCAACCCTCGTACTACCCTTCACATGTTCCCGGGCTCCACGTCGTGCCTTGCCTCACCGTCGCCCACTGCCTGGTGCTGTCCGCGCAGCGTGGTCAACGTGGTCAACGAACAATAGCCATCGGAAGAGGCCTGTACGCGGTGAGGCTGACAGATGGACCCACCAGCTACATCTTCGCACGCAAGGAAGTGCCTCCTTATTAGGCGCAAAAAAATGAATCCTCCCCCTATCAGCTCGGAACCATGAGCTACATCGTCGCACGCAAGGAAGTGCCTCCTTATCCTCCCTGAGAGTCGGGACCCACCCGGTCAAAGTTACGTAGCATTGTCATTCTGGTCGCAAACGTGTCCGTACATACTGGTAAATCGATCTTCCTGCCACGATGAACCGTGCCCTAGTAAGGAGCAGTAGCTGTTCAGGTAGTCCCGTCTATATCATGTACACATACGTACGTACATACGGGTGGGGTTTCAAACGCCTACTCATGCATACGGACGCCCAGGGCTCGTATACATGGAGAGGCGATGACAGCGTCCTGTTCATCGGTAGCCAACCGGCTGGGTCGGAATGGACGAAACAACAACGTGTTCACGGGGCGCCAAGTGACTGGGTCGGCACGCGTCCTGTTCATCGGGAGGCAACAGACTGGGTCGGAATGCGTCGTGTTCATCGGGAGCCAACCGGCTTGGATGGAACAGCCAAAACGAGGCCTGGCGTACCGCATAACGGAGGAAACGTCCTTGTGTTCGACCGCCTATGGTCGAAACAGGATCTTGATCATCGGGAGGGGTGTGGCATATCGCAATACGAAGGAAACAGACTTCTCTTCGACCTCCTATGGTCGAAATGGGGTCCTGTTGATCTGGAGGGTTGTGGTGTACCACAAAATGGAGGAAATTGACTTCTCTTCGACCTCCTATGGTTGAAACCGGGGTCCTGTTCATCGATAGGGGTGTGGCGCACCGCAAAACGGGACTCAACGGGCTAGTGTCTATCCACCGTCTACTGCCTCGCTCCAGCCTCCACGGGCTACTTTTCATCCACTGTCGACCTTCTCTAGCCTCCACCTCCGACTGTACATTCACAGCGTCTCCCTCCTGCCTCCACCAGCTACTGTTCATCCACGGGCTCCTGTTCATCTAGCCTCCACCGCTCCTCCACCGGCTACTGTTCAACCAGCCCTCTCCACGGGGTCTTGTTCAACCACCCCTCCACGGCTACTGTTCATCCAACCCTCCGCCGGCTACTGTTCAACCAGCCCTCACGGGGTCCTGTTCATCCACCCCCAACCGGGTCGATTGGGGCCCAGTTCATCCAGTGGCAACGGCCTCTACTACCACGGGGTCCTGTTCATCCAACCCCCACCGGGAACTGTTGATCCAACCCCTCAACAACACTCACTGTTCATCAAGAGGCAGCAGGTTCGATCGGCTTCAGTCAGCAGCAGTAAGGAAGGAATCACTCGATCGGGTTCAGCCAGGGATCGATCAATCTCTCGGGTTCAGTAACGCGTAGCCTGCAGTGCAATCGCTCAGGTTCAGTAGGCGAACGCCTCGCTCTGGTTCTGTTAGAGCCCAAGCCACACACCCATGCGCGTACGTGTACGAGAGAAATGGGCAACGCTCGACCCCGATGTAAGGACCCCGATCCTAAGTCACACTGATCTAGCATGTAACACATCATCTCACTATGCGGCCTCACGCACGGTATTCCCACGGGTGCCACCTTACCTGTCCCGGGACCGTTTGCGCCTTTTGGCTCACGTATATGATAGTGTCGCTAGCATCCATATGACAAAGAACCCGGGCCGACATGACTAGTCGTAAACCCAAAGTGGCACTAACTTACAGGAACAGGCATACATGACCCAGCAACGAACGTGTTGGTCATCAGCGAGTGAATCCGGGCTGTAGCAGCTGGGCTAACAGTACTCTGGAGAATCTGGGCTGTAGCAGGCTAGCAGGACTCCGGTGGACACCGTGTGACATTTCCCCGAAGGGACAGACACAGGAACGAAGAAGGACACATGTCGGTCAACCTAAGTGTTCCGGAGCAGTAGCAAGCTACCATGGCTTAGTGGAAGCACTAGGAGACATTTCCCGGTAAGAGAGGCTACCAAGGATAAACAACTAGGTTGTCGGATCCCACACATACCAAGCATTTCAAATCATACACACAATATGCTCGATATGTGCAAATACAACATGGCATCACAACAAAACTCTACAACTCAAAGTATTTATTCATTAGGCTCCGAGGAGCCAAGTATTACAAACATGGGTCTCACGACCCAACATATAGAGCATACAAGCAACAAGCGGAAGCATAAACATGTCTGAGTACAGACAACTACAAATAAAAAGGCTGAGAAGCCTGACTATCTACAAGACCCTCCCAAGGTACAAGATCGTAGCTGAGGTAACAAGCTAAACGTCGAAGTCCACGCGGAACTACTAGTGAGACTGAAGTCTCTCTGCAAAAACATAAATTAAGCAAACATGAGTACAAATGTACCCAGCAAGACTTACATCAGAACTAGCTACATATGCATCAGTATCAATAAAGGGACGGTGGGGTTTAACTGCGGCAAGCCAGCTTTGACTCGGTAGCTATCCTGTACTACGACTGCAAGTAACTCTTTTGAGGTGGCGCACACGAGTCCACATATTCACCATATCAATACACCTCTATGGATCCGCTCCCGTCTCCCTACGAGAAGGCCATCCATAGCACTCATGCTTATCTTGCACATTTTGGAGTATCCACTTTCAATTGTCTATGAACTGTACAGGCAACCCAGAAGTCCTTTACCGCGGACGCGGCTATTCGAATAGTTGATGTTACCCCTGCAGGGGTGTACTTCTTCACACACGCTCTCGCCACTTACCACCATGTACACGTCGTGTATCTCGGCAACCTTCAAGCGGAATCCTGGCTAGGGAGTCGTCCACGACCTGAATAACCACACAAGTCTCTAATCCAGGTTTATCGCCTATTCGGGTTCCATCCGCAAGGAGATCCGGCCGGGGTGTCGCCCACGGCCCCAAACGATGTGAGCAGGGTTCCCAAGCCCACCATCCGGGTGCCACTTGGTACATCGTGCCACTGTGCCTAGTCTGTCCCAAGCCCACTTGTACCGGGTTCCACTTGGTAGACTACTAGCACTACCTACAAACACCAGAAACTAGTTGCAACTCCTGGACAGAGATCGAGGCGATTAATAAGGTGAGATGGGTCGAGTTACCAGAACCCAATGTGTGGTAGTAACTGTTCATGGACCACAAACACAGAACTCAGTTCCTGAGGACGGTTTCAATAAGACAACCCACCATGTACTCCTACATGGCCTCTCACCGCTACCTTTACCAAATGGTGTTCACACACTTAGCTCTCAATAGTAGGACATGTTCACCCAATTCCCATTCATTCCCGATGAATCAGACCTGACTCAACTCTAAGAAGTAGCAGGCATGACAACAAGCACGAATGAGTAGGCACATCAGGGCTCAAACAACTCCTACTCATGCTAGTGGGTTTCATCAATTTACTACGATAGGTCATGCAGAGGAAAGGGGTTCAACTACCGCAGCATGTAACAGTTGAATCGTTGTTGTCCTAATGCAGTAAAAGAGAGCAGAAGCGAGAGAGTCGGATTGTATCAAAATGAACAAGGGGGTTTTGCTTGCCTGGCACTTCTGAAGATAGTATAGCTCTTCATCGGTGTCATCGATCTCATCATCGGAACCACGTCTACTGAGAGGGGACAAATACCGGCAAACAAGGAAGAACACAATGAATGCAATGCAACAATTATGATGCATGATAATGACATGGCATTATGCTATGATTGAGCTAATGCAACTAGCAACAAGTAAAATGAAGTTGGTTTGAACCCTAGGTTCAAATTCAAACTCCATATGTTAATATTCATATGCCAATTATTTGATTTGCCCTAAACAGTACTCATAAATTGTTCTAGCATGCATGAAAATGGTACAGATGGATAGATTGTATTTTTATGATCATTTTTCATATATAATTTATTTTATTTGGAGCTATAGATTAATTTCTATGAATTTTTGAAGTTTTGGATATTTTTTGAAATTTCCTGGATTATTTTAAAACCAGAAAATCATTACTGCGCCAGCATGATATCTTGCCGACGTCACCAGGTCAACGGCGCCAGTCCAGGTCAAACCTGACCAGTGGGGTCCACTGGTCAGTGACCCGGCGTCATCAGTGTCACGGACAGGGGCGTCCGGTCAACGGCCACGTCTGCACGTCAACTCTGACTTGTAGGGCCACAGTTATTAGTTAAAACTAATCAGAAACTAAACTATGGTTAATTAAGTGCATGGGGCCCATATGTTGGTGTCACTGGAGGGGTTAATTAGTGGGGCTGTTAGCTGCTAATGACGGGCGACGTCATCTCACCGAAGTTGAACGCCGGTGAGCACACAGACGCGGTGGCGTCCACCCTAGAGGCCACGACAGCGGCAACTGAGGGCACCAGGGGGTTGCCGTTGCCCGTGCGCATCTTGCGGAGGCAGCAGCAGGTTGTGAGGCCACCGGAATCGACGGTGGTGATGGCAAAAGCGGCAGCTAGAGCTCGGTGGTTGTGGCTGGGAGGGCTAGAGCTCGCGGGCGAGGGAGCTGAGCAGCATAGCGGCATCTACACAGCACGTGGAAGAAGTCTGCAAGCTCGGTTTGGTCATTGGGGCTTGCTAGTGACAGTAGTGACGATCACGACGGTGAGTAGCTCTCGGCCATGGCTGGGCTACGACGTAGAGGGCGGGCACGACCAGGGGAGAAGGGGAAGATGATGCCGGTGCTCATAGCGCGTCCGATGGCATCGTCGGCGAGGTCGGGGATGGTCGGGTTGCTGTGAATCAACGACGATGGTTGTCGATGCAGAGGACGAAGACAACAGCGATGGCGGTGCTGCGGGGCGCTCCGGGGTCGTTTGTCTAGGCGGAGATGAAGAGCAGGTCATGGCAGAGCTTCCACAGAGGGAAAAGGGGGTGCCGGGTCAGCAGTGGCTTCGGAAACGGCGGCGGCACGCTCATGACAGGCTCGGCCATGGGCAGGAACGAGAGAGGGAGGCGAGGGGGAGAGTGAACGAGGGTCCGGGGAGGGTGCGTGGCGTCTCCGGGGGCGTCCGGGAAGAAGCGGGAAGCAGGAGGTGGCCGCGGGCCGGGCGCGTGCCCCTGTCCTCCTGGCGCGAGGAACGGGACGACTGGTGTTGGCCAGCCTGCTGGGCCAGAACAGCTGGTCCGCCAGGTAAGTGGCCCAGGTAAGATCTTTTTCATTTCTGTTTTCTGTTTTCCTTTTCTGTTATTTGTTTTGATTTAGTTTTAAGCACTAAACTATTTTGCTTTCTTCTGATAATTTTGCAGGGACTAAAAGGATTATCCCAAAGCCCCTCACAATTTCTCAGAATTATTGAACACATATTCGATATATAGCAAATATAAATCCAATGCAAATAGTTATTGCATTAGCTTCAAACGCCCAAAATAAATATTTATGAGCTCCTAAAAATATTGGTTTGAATTTTACTTCTGGCCAATATTTTCATAGGGAAACATGGACATTTTCTTGGACCTACTTGAAGCAAATTTTTTCTTGGTCATTTTCAGAAATGATTTCTGAGGCTTTCACATGTCCCCATTTCAAATTCATTGAAATTTAAACATGATGCACACATGACTAGCTAGCCTAGAGCAAACCAGAACTAGGGATGTGACAACTCACCCCCACTAAACAAGAATCTCGTCCCGAGATTCAAGCGCAGGGTAAAAAGGAAGAGGGGACTCGAACAATCACAATCTTCATGATCCAACCGTCCTCATCAAAGATGTTGATTCATTGCTTCAAATTGATCTTGACGTTCTTGCTTTCGAGATCTTCATCCAACACGATGAAAGAGAGAGGAAAATTCCACAATAATCGATCTTCACGAAGATCGAGCAACTCTGGATCAACTCATGGATCGAGACGTAAAACAGCTCTCGAGGTGAGACACAAAACACATATCTGGAACGAGGAAAGGTAGCAGATGATGAAGGTTCAATTTGGTAGGCAACAACTCCACACTTAAGTAAGATGGTGCATAGTTTTCAAAGTAGCGAGGAAGTAATTGCCATGATTCCATAGCGAGACACCTTGGGGGTGACTCGTAGAAATATTCCCCTAAGTTCGAAGAAATGGCATACTCAGTTTGGAAAGGAAACTAGAGTTACAAGACAACTCAGCAAGCGGAGAACACATTCCAGATGATGCCGAGGATATAACCCAGTGACTGTGTATTTTCTTACGAACTTGAGCATTTCCATATCCATCAAGGTTTGCCAACATCTGTGCCAAGATGTTGGTGACACCTAATACTACCATGATGTATAACGATGGAGGATGCAGGTGCAAGGGAGGACAACACTTTCTCAGATTTTACCTTGACAATGCCAAGGAAACAAAATCTAGATGATCGACTGAGAGACATTTAACACCCGGCTTCTAATGTTCTCCTTGATGTACCAGCTTATCCCAATACCATTCGGTATCTCGAACATCAAGTAAATGTCTGACTTTGGAAGCTCAAGGAACTCATAAGGAACAACTTATGTACTAAGTCATACCAACTCCTCATGGAAGAATGGCCAAATTGCTGACTGAAGATACTACAATAAGAGATCTCCCGGATAAGTGTGTTCGCCATGACATCCACTTAACGTTTGAAAAGACCAAAATTATAATTCTTGGGAATGTCCCAACCATCATATCTGCCTGAGATTCAGATCTAGTTGGTGTCAGGATATTCCAGACTCAGCATGTATGGAAGGAAAGTTTGCAACACAAATCAAAGAGATGACGTTGCAAGATTCTCAAGAAATGGACTACGGTAGTAAGCTCCAAAACATGAGCTGGTTCTGCTACACATATGTGAACATGTTGTCCCAGACAAGCATGACCACTTAGTAGCCTGATAGAAAAACACTACCGAGTTTAGGTGGGGAACCATAATCGAGGATATCAAAGTCCTTGCATAAGGCATGCTCTTAAGAAGGAACTTCTTCTCCTTGAAAAAATCAATCAGTGGCTTGGTGTGCTAGGAATTACATATGGAATGAAGATGATCAGTCTATCAGGCCATAGAATATTGCGCACGGGCATGACTGACTTGGGATGATTCCAGAGGGAGCAAAACAAACTTTCTCAAATTCACGGCGGCAACTTACATCAGATACACGTGAATTAGAGGAAGTCACTTCTCTCATCCAAACATATACCTCATGGACGGGACATGAAGGCATTGTTTACAAAGTTTCCAACACTAGCCTAATGTTCAATAAAATCATGGAGAGGATAAGGATGTTGTCGATGGGCTCAACAACAATTCATCCAGTTTTCCGTATAAATGGAATCCCACAACTATATGAACAAGGAGACAGTATTGGTCAGACCCAAAAGATATAATAGTGTGTGCTCGAGGAAACAACCACGAGTAAGACAAGATTACGAACATCGTTGGTTCTGATTTGATTTGACTATAGCCCACACTCAAATCAAAGCTTCAATAAGACAATAAATCCAACAACTGAACAAGAAGGTCAATCGGTTAATACATCATCTTGCTTCAACACACACACACACACACACCATAGATATCCCTTCGGAACGAACTAAGTTAGACAAGCTTTTATCTTCTAACTCTCCAAGTTGTTGTTTAGCTCGACCAACTAGCTCAGGGGTATCCAACATAGATTCTTGGAGAATGGGTGGTTTACAAGAAACCAACTTGATCACGAGCTCAAAATAACGTTCAGGGAACAACCTGGTAATACTATCGAGAAGATATTCGGAGAATCACGAACCAATGATAGGTTATTAAGCTCGAGAACAATCTTGCTTTTCAGGGCAAGACGATATGATCAACAGAGTGAGGGATTGACACAATCCTAACTCATTAAGCGAAGAGTGCACCGAAAATAAGGACTAGGTAGCACAATCAATCTTAGGATGATGATTCAATAACCAGCACGCTAAGAATGAGAGTATTGTCCATTAACTACCAAGCAAGGAGGTTGCTAGGAGTATTGATTTCACACATCGCAGTTCACTTGTCGGCATTCTGGTTACAACAACACGGGACCGAGGAATGAATAATGATGGCGAGAAGTATCAATGCGTCAAGAATTCATAAGAGGTGGTGCAATTCTCATGACGTTCTTGACATAAAGATGGTAACACTCCAAGGTAGAACAGAGCAAAAGATGGATTATCATTTTGATCCATGGAATACAACTACTTTGACCCAATCCTCGAAGTGGACAACGTACTGGAGTTTGTTTCTCCTAGTCATTCCAGAGTAGAATGGCTTGACAGACCACAAGAATATGAGGTATCGATGAACGAATGCACGCATAATCTTGACTATCAATTGATAGACGAAGGTCAGAAAATAACTACAGAGGGACAACTCAAAGGAATATATGATTTTCTGAGTTGTGGGTGCATATATTAGCATGTCGAACGATTTCAACATATTTCTTTCGGATAACCCATGCAGAAATGTAGAACTTGCAGAGTCACAACATAGAATCGAGAACTCATCAAGAGCACTCTGGTTGTGATCTTTCGATTCAACGAGGAACTTCTGCCATAAGTAGTTCATGGTATTTGGAAGAGGAAAATACCACGGACCTCGAGGACTATCGCAAAGGTTACTAATATCCTAAAGGAACTAGCAAGCACTACCAAAATGAATGAGTAGGGTGAATGTCAGGTTCAAAAACCCAGGAATAGAATGCCTATTAACTAACTGGCATCACGGGATGCTTTCGAGAATGATGGCCAGAATCATCACACTTGGGATATAAAGCATTGCTAGATTAGTGGGTGGTTCTCTAGGATGCCTAGGGTCATAATACTAGCTCCAACATATACGTCGAGACAATGGAGTACCTCGACACACCGATTAGTGTGCTTAAACTAGCCCAAAAGGACATCGGGAACATGGAGGAATGATTTGCAAGTGCATCAGACTAATTAGAAACCTGGGATTACTCGGACAGCATAACGACTGTAAATGCTCAAAAAGATTTGAGACAGCCTGCGAAATGGTGGCATCACCACTCAACATCACAATATCAAGGTTCTGAGATCAACTGTTAACACACGGAGGTACTAGAGATTGAACTAAGGCTTGAATCCATCAATCCTATGAGTCTACAGATTAGTAACATGTGAACCTGATAGAAAGATGAGAAGCCTAGTTCTTAATCCCCGTAGAAAAGAAGAGGTTGACTCAGATCAGAAGGGCATAAGGTAAAGGAGTAAAAATAGCCTTATGTTCCCTTCCACAATCAATTCCCTTATATAACTAAAGCATTTCTAGACTCGACTTCGACTAGTTTGGCTTGGTAATCCTATAGGCAGTCAGGCTCTGATACCAAAGCTGCCAGGACCCTGATCCTAAGTCACACTGATCTACCATGTAACACATCATATCACTTTGCAGCCTCACGCACGGTATTCCCATGGGTGCCACCTTACCTAGCCCGGGACCGTTTGTGCCTTTTGGGTCACGTATATGATAGTGTCGCTAGCATCCGTATGACAAAGAACTCGGGCCGACATGACTAGTCGTAAACCCAAAGTGGCACTAACTTACAGGGACAGGCATACATGACCCATCAACGAACGTGTCGGTCATGAGCGAGTGAATCCGGGCTGTAGCAGCTGGGCTAACAGGACTCTGGAGAATCCGGGCTGTAGCAGGCTAGCAGGACTCTGATAGACACCGCGTAACATTTCCCCGAAGGGACAGACACAGGAACGAAGAAGGACACTTGTCGGCCAACCTAAGTGTTCCGGAGCAGTAGCAAGCTACCATGGCTCAATGGAAGCACTAGGAGACATTTCCCGGTAAGAGAGGCTACCAAGGATAAACAACTAGGTTGTCGGATCCCACACATACCAAGCATTTCAAATCATACGCACAATATGCTCGATATGTGCAAATACAACATGGTATCACAACAAAATTCTAGAACTCAAAGTATTTATTCATTAGGCTCCGAGGAGCCAAGTATTACAAACATAGGTCTCATGACCCAACATACAGAGCATACAAGCAACAAGTGGAAGCATAAACATGTCTGAGTACAGACAACTACAAATGAAAAAGGCTGAGAAGCCTGACTATCTACAAGACCCTCCCAAGGTACAAGATTGTAGCTGAGGTGACAAGCTAAACGTCGAAGTCCACGCGGAACTACTAGTGAGACTGAAGTCTCTCTGCAAAAACATAAATTAAGCAAACGTGAGTACAAATGTACCCAGCAAGATTTACAACAGAACTACCTACATATTTATCACTATCAACAAAGGGATGGTGGGGTTTAACTGCAGCAAGCCAGCTTTGACTCGGTGGCTAACCTGTACTAGGACTGCAAGTAACTCTTTTGAGGTGGCGCAAACGAGTCCACATATTCACCATATCAATACACCACTATGAATCCGCTCCCGTCTCCCTACGAGAAGGCCATCCATAGCACTCACGCTTATCTTGTGCATTTTAGAGTATCCACTTTCGATTGTCTATGAACTATACAGGCAACCCAGAAGTCCTTTACCGCAGACACGGCTATTCGAATAGATGATGTTAACCCTGCAGGGGTGTACTTCTTCACACGCTCTCGCCAACTACCACCATGTACACATCGTGTATCTCGGAAACCTTCAAGCAGAAGCTTGGCGAGGGAGTCGACCATGACCTGACTAACCACACAAGTCTCTAATCCAGGTTTATCGTCTATTCGGGTTCCATCCGCAAGGAGATCGGGCTGGGGTCTCGCTCACGGCCCCAAACGATGTGAGCAGGGTTCCCAAGCCCACCATCCGGGTGCCACTTGGTACACCGTGCCACTGTGCCTTGTCTGTCCCAAGCCCACCTGTACCCGGTGCCACTTGGTAGACTACTAGCACTACCTACAAACACCAGAAACTAGTTGCAACTCCTGGACAGAGATCGAGGCGATTAATAAGCCGAGAGGGGTCGAGTTACCGGAACCCAATGTGTGGTAGTAACTGTTCATGGATCACAAACACAGAACTCAATTCCTGAGGACGGTTTCAATGAGACAACCCACCATGTACTCCTACATGACCTCTCACCGCTACCTTTACGAAATCGTGTTCACACACTTAGCTCTCAATAGTAGGACATGTTCACCACATTCCAATTCATTCCCGATGAATCAGACCTGACTCAACTCTAAGCAGTACCAGGCATGACAACAAGCATAAATGAGTAGGCACATCAGGGCTCAAACAACTCCTACTCATGCTAGTGGGTTTCATCTATTTACTGTGGCAATGATAGGTCATGCAGAGGAAAGGGGTTCAACTACCGCAGCATATTACAGTTGAATCGTTGTTGTCCTAATGCAGTAAAAGAGAGCAGAAGCGAGAGAGTGGGATTGTATCGAAATGAACAAGGGGGTTTTGCTTGCCTGGCACTTCTGAAGATAGTATAGCTCTTCATTGGTGTCATCGATCTCATCATCGGAACCACGTCTACTGAGAGGGGACAAATACGGGCAAACAAGGAAGAACACAATCAATGCAATCCAACTATTATGATGCATGATAATGACATGGCAATATGCTATGATTGAGCTAATACAACTAGCAACAAGTTAAATGAAGTTGGTTTGGACCCTAGGTTCAAATTCAAACTCCATATGTTAATATTCATATGCCAATTATTTGATTTGCCCTAAACAGTAGTCATAAGTTGTTCTAGCATGCATGAAAATAGTACAGATGGGTAGATTGTATTTTTTTGATCATTTTCATATATAATTTATTTCATTTGGAGTTACAGATTAATTTCTATGAATTTTTGAAGTTTTGAATATTTTCTGAAATTTCCTGGATTATTTTAAAACCAGAAAATCGTTACTGCGCCAACATGACATCATGCCGATGTCAGTAGGTCAACGACGCTAGCCCAGGTCAAACCTGACTAGTGGGGTCCACTGGTTAGTGACCCAGCGTCATCAGTGTCACGGACAGGGGGGTCCGGTCAACGGCCACGTCAGCTCTGACTTGTGGGGCCACAGTTATTAGTTAAAACTAATCAGAAACTAAACTATGGTTAATTAAGGGCGTAGGGCCCATATGTCGATGTCACTCGAGGGGTTAATTAGTGGGGCTGTTAGCTGCTAATGACGGGCCACGTCATCTTACCGGAGTTCAATGCCGGCGAGCACACAGACGTGGCGGCGTCCACCCTAGAGGCCACGGCAGCGGCAACTTAGGGCACGAGGGGGTTGCCCTTTCCCGCGCGCATCTAGCGGAGGCAGCAACATGTTGCGAGGCCACCGGAATCAACAGTGGTGATGGCAAAAGCGGCGGCCGGAGCTCGGTGGTTCCGACTGGTGGGCTAGAGCTCGCGAGCGAGGGAGCTGAGCAGCGCAGCGGCATCTACACAACACGTGGAAGAAGTCTGTGAGCTCAGTTTGGTCGTTGGGGCTTGCTAGCGACAGCAGTGACGAGCACAGCGATGAGAAGCTCTCGGCAATGGCGGGGCTACGGCGTAGAGGGCGGGCGCGACCAGGGGAGAATGGGGAGATGATGCGGGTGCTCACAGCGCGTCCGATGGCGTCGTCGGCGAGGTCGGGGGCGGTCGGGTTGCTGCGAATCAACGACGATGGCTGTCGGTGCAGAGGATGAAGACAACAGCGATGGCGGCGCTGCGGGGCGCTCCGGCGTCGTTTGTCTAGGCGGAGATGAACAACAGGTCCTGGCAGAGCTTCCAGAGAGGGAAAAGGGGGCGTGGGGTCAGCGGTGGCTTCAGAAACGGTGGGGCGCGCTCATGACCGGCTCGACCATGGGGAGGAATGAGAGAGGGAGGCGAGGGGGAGAGTGAACGAGGGGTCCGGGGGGTGTGTGTCTCGTCTTCGGGGGCGTCCAGGAAGAAGCGGCAAGCAGGAGGTGGCCGGGGCGCGTGGCCACGGGCGCCGGGCGCATGCCCCTGTCCTCCTGGCGTGAGGAAGGGGACGACTGGCGCTGGCCAGTCGGCTTGGCCGGCCTGCTGGGCCAGAACAGCTGGGCCGCTGGGTAAGTGGCGCAGGTAATACTCCTTTTCATTTCTATTTTCTGTTTTCCTTTTCTGTTATTTGTTTTGATTTAGTTTTAAGCACTAAACCATTTTGCTTTCTTCTGATAATTTTGCAGGGACTAAAAGGATTATTCCAAAGCCCCTCTCAATTTCTCAGAATTATTGGACACATATTTGATATATAGCAAATATAAATCCAATGCAAATAGTTACTGCATTAGCTTCAAATGCCTAAAATAAATATTTATGAGCTCCTAAAAATATTGGTTTGAATTTTAATTCTGGCCAATATTTTCATAGACAAACATGAACATTTTCTTGGACCTATTTGAAGCAATTTTTATCTTGGTCATTTTCAGAAATGATTTCTAAGGCTTTCACATGTCCCCATTTCAAATTCATTGAAATTTAAACATGATGCACACATGACTAGCTAGCCTAGAGCAAACCAGAACTAGGGATGTGACACCTGACCACCCACCGTAACCGGGAACTCCCCGAAATTTTCCTCGCCCTCGCTTCTACCATGGTTTTTCCCGTCATGGACGGCCCAAAGAATGTCATGCAACTGCGTCTCCGGCCCGCCCAGGACGAAAAGCCCATTTTCTGTCATGATTTTTTGTCATAGAAGTAGGAGCCCACCACATCTATGATGATACCGGGTTTTTTCACAATTATCATCATAGAAGTGTCATAAGCATGACACAGAAAAATTTGTTCGACCCAAAATGTCACGGGTGTGTTTTTTTGGTAGTGTCTATAACTCCTGCTCACTAGACTCATCATCCTCTTCTTCACTGTCATCTTCAGTTTCATTTTTCTCACAGCCTCTGCGGGCTTTCCTTTTTGTTGATCGACTTTGCCGCAATTACCATTGTGGCCACCACGGCCTTTCCCGCAAGTGCCATTCTAGCCTCTATCCTTATCTTGACTTTCATATTGGGCCTTTTGCATCGCAACAACCTTCTCGACTTGCTTGCAATCTTGGAGACCTTAACCCTTGGTCCTATGGACCTTGCAGTATGGCCTATCTAATTTGCCGGTTTTCTCAGCAACCGCTGCCGCCCGGCAGTCAGCACAAGTAGCAGCTTCGTTGTAGGGCGTCTCAGTCTTTGCTTTCTTTCGAGTGCTGAGATCACCGGAGCTCTCAATGGACATTACTGCTTTCTCCTTACGCTTCTTTTTGCGCTTTTTCTTGCTCTTCCTTGGGGTGGCAGTCTCGTCGTCGTCTTCTGAATCGACTTCGACACCAACCTCCTCCCCTGGAAGTCTTCTCCCTTCCTCGGCACGAGCGCACTTGTCCACCAACGTCTATAGTTCATAAACAGTTTAGGGCAACCGAACGTTCATCTTGACCCGCATTCTCCGATTGTGCACATTAATGTGGAATGCGGCAATCACAGTTGTTGGGTGTATCTTCAGGATGTTGCGGTGTACTCAACTGAAACTTTGCAAATACCTGCGCAAACTTTCCCCTTCTTTTGGTAGAAGGGCTTGCAGGTTACTGGGTTGCCCCGGTTCTTGATGGCCACCTGTGAAGGCGCCAACGAACTCGTTGCACAGGTCTGCCCAGGAGGAAATGGAATCCTCCAGCAAGTGCATCAGCCAAGACCTTACATTAGGCTTGAGAGCCAATAGGAAATAATTGGCAAGTACTTTCTCATCTCATCCCCCGAAAGCTTGAACGACGATCGTATAGATGCCCAAAAACTCTGCCGAGTTCAGTTTTCCACAATATTTCTCCGACAGGTCAGGTTTGAAGGTGCAAGAGGATGGCTAATGGACTTGCCGCAGCTCGGGAGTGAAGTCTGGGCACCCTACCTCATAAGGCAAGTACCCACTAGCACTAGGCGCGGGTTCGTCAGCATCGGGTCCATTACGCATGTCTGATTGACAGCGTGCCTCACGACGCCACTCAGTGGTGACGTGGGCATCTTCCTTCCTCCCGTTGAGGGAGTCCTGGATTAAAGGCTCCTCCGGCGTCCGGACTATGTGACAGGGCCCAGACTAATGGGCTATGAAGATACAAGACAGAAGACTTCCTCCTGTGTCCGGATGGGACTCTCTTTTGCGTGGATGGAAAGCTTGGCGTTCGGATATGTAGATTCCTTCGTCTGTAAACCGACTCTGTACAACTGAAAGGATCGAGAAGAGGTGTCTAGAGGGGGGTGAATAGACTCCTAGCAAGAAAAGTTGCAGTTTTTTAATTCTTTAAGTTGAAGTGGAGTTTTAGCACAAGTTCAAACATTCACAATACATATAAAGCAAGCATGATAAGAGTATATGTGCAGCGGAAAGTAAATCATGCAAGTTGCAAGAATGCAAAGGGATGGGATTGGAGTGTGCAAACGCAATTCGAGACACATAGATTTTTTATCCGTGGTTCCGATAGGCGGTGCTATCGTACATCCACGTTGATGGAGACTTCAACCCACGAAGGGTAACGGTTGCGCGAGTCCACGGAGGGCTCCACCCACCAAGGGTCCACGAAGAAGCAACCTTGTCTATCCCACCATGGCCATCGCCCACGAAGGACTTGCCTCACTAGGGTAGATCTTCACGAAGTAGGCGATCTCCTTGCCCGTACAAACTCCTTAGTTCAACTCCACAATCTTGACGGAGGCTCCCAAGTGACACCTAGCCAATCTAGGAGACACCGGTCTCCAAAAGGTAATAGATGGTGTGTTGATGATGAACTCCTTGCTCTTGTGCTTCAAATGATAGTCTCCCCAACACTCAACTCTCGCTCATAGGATTGGATTTGGTAGAAAGATGATTTGAGTGGAAAGCAACTTGGGGAAGGCTAGAGATCAAGATTTATGTGGTTGGAATGGAATATCTTGACCTCAACACAAGTATAGGTGGTTCTCTCTCAGAAAATGTATGTTGGAACTGTAGGCATGTTCTGATGGCTCTCTCCTAGAATGAAGAGTGGGTGGAGGGGTATATATAGCCTCCACAAAAAATCTAACCGTTACACACAAATCACCAAACTCCGTGGGACCGAATTATAAAACTCGGTCAGACCGATTTGGTTCATAATGTGACCGTTAGGCATTTCAGTGGGACCGATAACGTCAACTCGGTGGGACCGATGTGCTAGGGTTAGGGTAAAGCCTCATCTCGGTTGGAAGAATTACACAAACTCGGTGGGACCGATTTTGGTAATAGGCAAATAGAGAGTTGGCCAAGCAAACTCGATGGGACCGATTTCATATTTCGGTGAGACTGAAATTAATGCAATAGGCAACAGCGAGTTTGCAAGCCCATCTCGGTGAGACCGAGATCCCATCGGTGAGACCGAATTGATTAGGGTTTCTGGCAGTGGCTATGTCAAGTGAACTCGGTGGCGCCGGATAGAAAGTTTCGGTGGGGCCGAGTTTGACTTTTGGCTTGGGACATATGTGGATGTGAGAAAGTGGTTGAGGGCTTTGGAGCATATCACTAAGCACTTTGAGCAAGCAAGCCATTAAGCAACACCTCGTCCCCTCTTAATAATATTGGCTTTCCTGTGGACTCAATGTGATCTTGGATCACTAAAAGTAAAATGTAGAGTCTTGTGCTTTGAGCTTGTGCCAATCTTTTGTCCTTAGCATTTAGAAGGGGTTCCACATCCTCTAGTCCATGCCACTCCATTGTTGAACTTATCTCAAGCATACTAGATGAAAGCATTAGTCCAACAAGAGATATGTTGACATTAATTACCAAAATCACCCAGGGAGCACTTGTGCTTTCAAAAACTCTAGGGCACTCCGGTGTCTATATAAACCAGAGGGTTTAGTCCTTAGAGGCAATCACAATCATACAGGCTAGACACCTAGGGTTTAGCCTTTAAGATCTCATGGTAGATCAACTCTTGTAATTCTCATATTCATCAAGATCAATCAAGCAGGAAGTAGGGTATTACCTCCATCAAGAGGGCCTGAACCTGGGTAAACATCTTGTCCCCCGTCTCCTGTTACCATCGTCCTTAGACGCACAGTTCAGGACCCCCTACCCGGGATCCGCCGGTTTTGACACCGACATTGGTTCTTTCATTGAGAGTTCCGCTACATAGTCATCAGAAGGTTCGATGGACTCATCAGTCATCTACAACAATGCTAACCTGGGGGTGGTTTTCTTCCCCGGCCAAATCTTTTTGTTCAGCGGCTTCGCACCGCGGGCCAACTCGCTTTGCCATCTAGAGCAGATCGACAGCTACGCCCAGGTCACCAGATTAGTTTTGGAAATCTAGACTATGTCGCTGATATCCGAGCAGACTTGATCTTCCAAGGGTTCACGACCCCAACCTCCGCTCTGGCCTTAGATCCAGAGCGCATCGCCAGGTCTGAAGACGGGATTACTGAGCCCGCCGGACTATCTGCGGCCACTAAGCCCAGCACGGGAGAGCCGGAGGAAGTAGTGTCGCTGGCAACCATCATGAAGCCGGACTCTTCTCCGGACACTGGCTCCGAATCCTCGGAGTCAGCATCGTGTGAGCTCGGCCAAGGAGTTTCCTTCCCACCGTACTCCACGGTTTTCTTCTCCCTGGCCAAACCTCGTCTTTAAGAGAGGCTCTAGACTTGATGCAATCCCTCATCATTACAGAGGAGCAATGTCCAAACTACGCCCAGCCCGGACTAGGATCTGAGAGCGGGGAATTTTACGTCCCACCCACCACCCACTTCATAGCCACTGTCGAGGACTTAGCTAACATGCTCGACTACGACTCCGAAGACATCGGCGGGATGGACAACGATGCTGGAGAGGAGTAGGCCGAAAACCCACCGTTTACCAGACGCTGGAAGGCCACCTCTTCATATGACGTATACATGGTGGACAAACCCAAAGATGGTAAAGGCGATGATAAAGAAGATCCAGTCGATGATAAACCTCCTGAGACACAACCAAAGACATTTCTTTTCCCCTCTAAAGACATGTGACTTCTCTCCTCTTTGAATACCAAGCATCTGGGGCTTTTGATGTAGTTTCTCTCTTCCCCTTTTGAAGAATTAAGCTTTGATGTGATCTCTCTCTCCCCCTTTGACATCAATTTCCAAGAAGGGTTCTTCTGGAGTGTGAGTCAAAATAGGTTTGGTCCTTGAATCACAGAGCAAAGCAGCATATAGAGTGTGATGCTGGTAGAGGTTAAGAATCATCGAGTGGAGATGGAACAAAAAAATGCAGGAAAAAGTGGCAAATGGTCTTTTGTGCATGGAAATCGGTAACGCCGAGTTATCTACTTTGGTGGCACCGAGTTGGTTCGGTTTGACCGAACATGATAGACTGGTGTGACCGAGTTCAACACAGAGAGAACACTTGCCACCTCAGCTCACTAGGCAAATAAGATCTCACAAAGATTTGCAAGGAATTGACTGAAAGATTTGCAATGAATTGGATGCAAGAAATGCAGAGCAAAACAGAAAAAACAAAATCTAGATGAAGGTTTTTTTTAAACGGGAAAGGGAATAAATATGGAAAGGACAAATGCAAGAACTCAGAGAAACACTAGAGACCTTCATCTAGAATTGGGCGGTGACAAAGTCACCTATGTTAGAGTATATTGACTAAGGAGTCAAGTGAGAACACTTGATCATAAGTCATACTCATCGTGTAAGATCAAAATGGGGTTACCATTTTTGGTTTAAGCATTTGATGTATTCACATCTTGTTGAGTTGCTTTGACCTATGACTTGAGGTAAAGCTTCTCTAAGATGGAATGACATACCTTGGGTGGTGGTGTTGATCTTAGTCATGTAGTTGAACTTGTGTAGGTTGCTCGAGGTTGATGTAGCTCATCAAGAGTTGGGAGCACCACTTGGAAGTTGTAACGCCCACGATGCGGCTATATCTCCCACGTGTCGAGGCACGACTTAGAGGCATAACCGCATAGTGGTTTTGTCGCAAGAAGGGTCATCTTCACACAATCCCATGTAATGAACAAGAATGGGATAAAGAGTTGGCTTACAATCGCCACTTCACACAATACATAAATAAATATCATACATCATCCAAAATACAATCATATAAACCGACTACGGTCAGAATCCAGATGAAAATAAGACAACCCCAAATGCTAGATCCCCGATCGTCCCAACTGGGCTCCACTACTGATCATCAGGAAAAGACACATAGTAACGACTACGTTCCTCGTAGAACTCCCACTTGAGACCGACCCCATCATCTGCACTGGCATCGTCAGCACCTGCAACTATTTTGGTAGAATCTGTGAGTCACGAGGACTCAGCAATCTCACACCCGCGAGATCAAGACTATTTAAGCTTATAGGGAAGAATGGTGTAATAAGGTGGAGCTGCGGCGGCAAAAGCATAAATGGTGGCTAACTTGCGCAAATGAGAGCGAGAAGAGAAACAACGGAACGGACGTCATCTAGCAATGACCAAGAAGTGATCCTGAACACCTACTTACATCATACATAACACAGACCGTGTTCACTTCCCGGACTCCGCCGAGAAGAGACCATCACGGTTACACACGCAGTTGATGTATTTTAATTGGGTCAAGTGACAAGTTATCTACAACCGGACATTAACAAATTCCCATCTGCCTCATAACCGCGGGCACGGCTTTCGAAAGATAATACCCTGCAGGGGTGTCCCAACTTAGCCCATCATAAGCTCTCGCGGTCAACAAAGGATAAACCTTCTCCCGGAAAGACCCGATCAGTCTCGGAATCCCGGTTTACAAGACATCTCGACAATGGTAAAACAAGACCAGCAAAGCCGCCCGAATGTGCCGACAAATCCCAATAGGAGTTGGACATATCTCGTTCTCAGGGCACACCGGATGAGACATCCTATGAGTAAAACCAGACCTCGAGTTTCCAAGAGGGGGCCCCGCAGTCTGCTCAGTTCGGACCAACACTCGAAGGAGCACTAGCCCGGGGGGTGAAATAAAGATGACCCTCGGGCTCGCGAAAACCCCGGGGAAAAAGGCTTAGGCGGCAAATAGTAAAACAAAAGTTGGCCCTTGCTGGAGGATTTTTATTCAAGGCGAACTGTCAAGGGGGTCCCATAAATCACCCGACCGTGTAAGGAACGCAAACTCAAGGACCATCATCCCGGTATATCAGTAACTAGGGCGGCAAGAGTGGAACAAAACACCAGGCATAAGGCCGAGCCTTCCACCCTTTACCAAGTATATATAGATGCATTAATTAAATAAGAGATATTGTGATATCCCAACATATCCATGTTACGACATGGAACAAACTTCAACTTCACCTGCAACTAGCAACGCTATAAGAAGGGCTGAGCAAAAGCGGTAACTTAGCCAAACAACGGTTTGCTAGGAAAGGATGGTTAGGGGCTGGCATGGCAAAAAGGGAGACATGATATAGCAAGTGATAGGTAGCGGAGCATGGCAATAGAGCGAACAACTAGCAAGCAAAGATAGAAGTGATTTCGAGGGGTGGTCATCTTGCCTGCAAGGTTCTCAGAGTTGCCGAAAGCTTGATCCTCGAAAGCGTACTCAACAGGTTCCTCGTTCATGAACTCGTCTCCCGGCTCTACCCAAGACAAGAACACAAACAAACGGAACCACAATCAACCACGAGAAATGCACAAGCAACATGATGCAAAACATGTATGGTATGCAAGATATGACATGCGGTGCATAATCGTGCTCCGGAAGGAAAATGCTGAACAAGGCGGTAACTTGGCAAACCAAGTATGCCACTGAAAATATGAGATAATTTCGGTTGAAATCGATATAAAGATCACCGGAAACGGATGCACGGTTTGCAAATGGCAAGCAAAACAAGAATGACACGAATTTGCGATTAACAGCATGATAGCACTTAAAATGCAACACGCAACAATGCTACAGCACTCCAACATAGCAACAAAGCACATGGCAGTAATCTACAGGAGATTCTTGACAAAAGAGGAACACTGAGCTACGGCTAGATCATAACATATCACGCTCAAACAAGCATGGCAAAAGTGCAAAAGATAACAGGATCACAGACTTTGTGAAAAACTGGACATGGCAGAAAACAGCATCAGGTAGCAATGTTCAGAGCACGAAATCAACATGCACAGGAAATTAACATAGCAAAAGAAGGTATGGAAGTGTTCTACTAAATGCACATGACAAATGTCCCTTAATGACCATAAGCCAAAAAGGAGCAGAAGATATGATGGCAAGCATGTAAACATAGCAAGTTTCGTTATCATGTTTGACTTGGCAGAAAACAGAGCATGGCAGAAACAATACTATGTAGGCCTTTTTGTGAGCTTGATGCACTCACTACAGAGCAATGCATGACAAACCAAGCACACCTACAGAAAGATGGCATGTTTATGAAGCTAACCATGGCAAGAACAATAGCATAGCATATATGGATCAACTACAATAACCTTGGCAAAAATGAATATCATGTTAAGAATCTGCCAGAAATATTTTATAGCAAAAGTAGAGCAAGATTGAGTTAAGCTATAGCACTCCATAATTGCAAACAAGGGCAGCAATGGATCAATTACAATAATATCTACAAAATATCCTTACTGAACATCTCCAAAATATGCATGGATCTCTCTGTAGCGTCAAGTTTACATGGCAACAAAATAACAGCAGACAAGGACTTAGAGAAATCACCGTCCCTGAAATCAGAAACATTACGGGGCCTAGTTTGCATGCCTGTGCTAGTCACCACAGAGATCACAAAAATACATGGACTACACCACTGGAAAGACCGCATGGCATACTTCAAAACACATGTAGAGCTCATGCCCATAAGATGCACAGAATAAATGATACAAAAATGACAAATCTCCAAGTTCTGATAAGAACCAGAGAATAACAGCAACTAGCCCTCTTCCAACAGAGATTCGGGCATCAAGATGACCTCTAATGAACATGATGCAATTACACAAAATGTAGAGCATCACGAGGCGAACAATTGACATATTACACGCGCGAATCAGAGCTACATGCAAGGAGTTATGGCATCACGAACAAGTGCACATGCTGTAAAAAATCATGGACTTATGGAAAAAAATCGGGCACGGGAGTAGTCAACGCGTACAGTGCTCTATCGATCGGATCTGGCCTCGGGCTCGTCAATGGTGGCCGGTGTCGAAGGAAGGAGATGAGGACGAGGCGTCGGCGGCCGGAGGAGGGGTGCGCCGTCGGCGGCGG
>NC_057811.1:268787316-268796969 GCF_018294505.1 Triticum aestivum
GTCGCGGGCGGCGGCTGTTCGGGCCGGGCGGGCCCCGCCTGGTCCCGGCGGGCCGGCGGCGCGGTAGGGTTTGGACTGCGATTGTAATTTCGGGATGCCCACATATTTATAGGTAGAGGGAGCTAGGAGGCTCCAAATGAGGTGCGGTTTTCGCCCACACGATCGTGATCGAACGACCTAGAGCATGGAAGAGAGTTTGGTGGGTTTTGGGCTGGTTTTTAGGGGGGTTTTTGCTGGACACTCAAATGGACTTTGCGGATGCCCGGTTAACCGTTGGAGTACCAAACGACCTCCAAATGGAACGAAACTTGACCGGTGGTCTCCGGGTGGTATATTAAGGCCACTTGACAAGCCTCAGTCCATTCCGAGAAATTTTGACACCCGCACACGAAAGAAAACAAGAGGGGTGCACCGGAGGAGATAGGAGCGCTGGATTGGAAAACGGACAACGGGGAAAATGCTCGGATGCAAGAGACGAACACGTATGCAAATGCAATGCACATGATGACATGATATGAAATGCAAGACATGACAAAATACAAAACGAAAGACAAAACCCGACAATGGAGAGAAAATCATAACACATAGCCGGAAATGGCAAGAGTCGGAGTTACAAATATGGCAAGTTACATGCGGGGTGTTACAACACTCCACCACTACGAGAGGATCTTGTCCCAAGATCTAGGACTGAAAGAACTCCGGATATTCAGAACGGAGATGGTCCTTGCGTTCCCAGGTGGCTTCCCGGTCGGAATGGTGCGACCACTTCACTTTCAGGAATTTTATTGACTTGTTGCGAGTCTTGCGCTCAGTTTCTTCAAGAATAGCAACGGGGAGCTCATGATAAGACAAATCTTCTTGGAGGTCAATCTCTTCAAAGTTGATAGTGCGCTCAGGCGCCTTGAAGCACTTGCGGAGCTGTGACACGTGGAACACATCGTGCACGTTCGCGAAGTTGGAAGGAAGCTCAAGTTGATAGGCGAGGTCGCCTCTTTTACCAATGATCTTGAAAGGACCCACGTATCTAGGGGCAAGCTTCCCTTTGATACCGAAGCGACGAGTGCCTTTCATTGGAGAGACTCGGAGGTAGACATGGTCTCCGATCTCGAAAGCCAAATCACGATGCTTACTATCATAGTAGCTCTTCTGGCGCGATTGCGCGGCTTTGAGATTATCACGGATGACTTTACACATTTCTTCAGCTTCAGTGATTAAGTCATTGCCAAGAAGTTGGCGTTTACCAGTCTCTGACCAATTGAGAGGAGTACGGCATTTTCTGCCATAGAGAATCTCGAATGGGGCCTTGCCCGAACTCGCTTGGAAGCTGTTGTTGTAGAAGAATTCAGCATAAGGAAGACAATCTTCCCATTTCATGCCAAAGGAAATGACACAAGCCCTGAGCATATCTTCAAGAATTTGATTGACTCGCTCGACTTGGCCACTAGTTTGAGGATGGAAAGCTGTGCTGAAGCGAATGTTTGTGCCCATGGCCTTCTGGAAGGAGTCCCAGAACTTAGAGGTGAAGATGCTTCCATGATCTGAAGAAATCAATTGTGGAATGCCGTGAAAGGAGACAATTCTGGAGGTGTAAAGCTCTGCCAGCTGAGCTGCTGTGATAGATTCTTTGGTAGGAAGGAAATGAGCCACTTTAGAAAGCTTGTCGATGACAACGAAGATAGCATCATTTCCGCGCTTGGACTTTGGAAAACCAGTCACGAAGTCCATTTCGATATGGTCAAACTTCCATTCTGGGATAGCAAGAGGTTGGAGGAGACCAGCTGGTCGTTGGTGTTCTGCTTTCACTCGTCGACAGACATCACATTCATTCACGAGTTGAGCAATTTCTCGCTTCATTCGAGTCCACCAATACGACTGCTTGAGGTCAAGATACATCTTCGTACTTCCAGGATGAATGGACAGAAGAGAATTGTGCGCTTTGTTCATTATGACTTTACTTAGATCACCTTTCGGAACCACAATCCGGTCCTCGAAGAACAAAGTGTCTATGTCATCAATGCGATAGCACTTGTATTTGGAAAGACCCTTGTCGATACCACGTTTCACCTTCTTCACCATGGCATCAAGGAGTTGCGCCTCACGAATTTGATCTTCCAAAGTAGGAGAGACTATGAGGTTGGCAAGAAAGCCTTGAGGAACAACTTGGAGATTCAGCTTGCGGAAAGCTTCACAAAGATCCGGTTGGAAAGGCTTGAGAATTAAGCTGTTGCAATAAGCCTTCCTGCTTAAAGCATCTGCAATGACATTAGCCTTGCCTGGAGTATATTCAATACTCGGATTGTACTCTTGGATCATTTCGACCCATCGAGTCTGCCTGAAGTTGAGGTTGGGCTGAGTGAAGATATACTTGAGACTCTTGTGATCGGTGAAAATGTCCACTTGTCTTCCCAACAAGAGATGTCTCCACGTTATCAATGCATGGACAACTGCCGCTAACTCAAGATCGTGAGTGGGGTAGTTCTTCTCGTTGGGCTTCAACTGACGAGAGGTATAGGCCACAACTTTCTTCTCTTGCATTAACACAGCACCGAGACCTTGGAGAGAAGCATCACAGAAAACTTCAAACGGCTTGGATTCATCAGGAGGAGTCAAGACAGGAGCTGTGACAAGTTTCTTTTGAGAGTGTTGAAAGCAACGTCACACTCAGGAGACCAGACATACTTCACATGCTTCTGTATGAGGTTGGAAAGAGGCTTTGCAATCTTAGAGAAATTCTCAACGAATCTTCGGCAATAGCTTGCAAGACCAAGAAAACTGCGGAGCTGCTTGACATTTTGAGGAGGTTCCCAATTCACAACTGCGGACACCTTCTCGGGGTTAACAGCGATGCCCTTGGCAGAGATGATGTGACCAAGGAAAAGAACTTCATCGAGCCAAAACTCACATTTAGAGAACTTCGCATAGAATTGATACTCTCTGAGCTTGTCGAGCACCAATCGCAAATGTTTGGCATGATCCTGCTTATTCTTGGAGAAGACCAAGATATCATCGAGATACACCAGGACGAATTCATTGGTATAGGGGTTGAAGATGTAATTCATCATCCGAGAGAACACTGGAGGAGCATTGACAAGGCCGAAAGACACGACAGTATATTCATAAGAACCAAAGCTTGTTCTGAAAGCTGTCTTGGGAATATCTTCTTCACGAATGCGAATCTGATGATAACCCATACGAAGGTCAAGCTTCGAGAATACTTTAGCCCATTTGAGTTGCTCAAATAGCTCATTGATGTTGGGAAGTGGATACTTGTTCTTGATTGTCTTCTTGTTCAATGGACGGTAGTCGACACAAAGTCGGTCCGTGCCATCCTTCTTCTTGACAAAAAGAACACCACAACCCCATGGAGAAGAACTCGGTCTGATCAAACCCAGACGTTCTTGTTCATCGAGCTGTTTCTTCAATTCCTTCAGCTCGTTGGGTCCAAGCTTGTATGGACGCTTGCAAACGGGTTCAGTGCCAGGCTCTAGTTCGATAACGAACTCAACTGGCCGATGAGGAGGCATACCCGGAAGCTCTTCTGGAAAGACATCTTGATACTCACAAACGACTGGAATTTGAGAGATGGCATTCAATTCGCCCTTCTTATTGAGAGAGAAAAACCGAATGGTTTCATCACGAGCGGCATAAATAATCACATCATCAGAAGAGTGTGTCAATTGAATTTCCCTGGCAGCACAATCAAGTTGAGCCTTGTGCTTAGAAAGCCAGTCCATCCCGAGAATAAGATCAATATCCGAGTCACCAAGAACAGTTGGAGAAGACTGAAATTTATAGTCGCCCATCTTGATGGAAACATCGGGAGCAACCAAACTAGAAGACAAAAGCTTTCCCAGAGAAACAACTTGCATAACTTTGGATAAAATCTCTGTGTCAACATTGTGCTTCGATGCAAATGGGTATGACAAGAAAGAATGCGATGCACCAGTATCAAAAAGAACTTTTGCAGGAATATCATTAACTGGAAGATTACCCATTATCACATCAGTAGATTCCTCCGCTTGAGCTGCATTCATCATGTTCACCTTAGCAGACTTTGGATTATGCTTGACCACTGCATTGCTGGAAGATCTGACAGGAGGAGGAGGAAGGCGCCTTTGGTTGAAGCACTTGTTAGCATAGTGACCTTTCTGCTGACACTTGTTGCAAGTCACCTCTGAGAGTGGACTGTGATAAGGAGCATTGGACTTTGGAGCTTGATTCTGAGACTTGTTCTGATAGCCAGAGTTAGAAGAGTTGGAAGAACCATGGCCACCTTTGTTCTTCTGCTGGTAAGGCTGACGAAACGGAGGAGGAGGAAGCAACCAAAACTTCTGTTGCTTAGCTGTCACAAGTGAGGAAGAAGAAGACTGAACTGCGTCTCTGACTCTCTTCTTAGAAGCCTCACACTTGAGCTGAGCAGCCTCTTGCTTCAGTGCCATATTGTAGAATTGATCAAACTGAGTAGGCTCAACAAGAACGAGAGCTAACTGCAGATCCTCTTTAAGGCCACCTCTGAAGTGATAGATCATGCTCTTTTCATCAGGAACGTCTTGTTTAGCGAAGCGAGCAAGTTTCTGAAACTGAATGTTGTATTGATACACAGACATGTTGCCTTGCTTGAGATTGCGGAACTCCTCATGCTTGCTCTCAACAACACTTTGTGGAATGTGGTGCGCTTTGAAGTCCCGACAGAAGTCAGTCCAAGTGATCACACGACCTCCTCTGGAATCTCTGTATTGTTGATACCAATCAGCAGCTTGGTCCTTGAGCTGGAAAGAAGCGAACTTGACATAGTTCTCAGGCCTGACATTGCTACATTCAAAATGCTTGTTGATGTCCACAAGCCAATCATCGGCATCCGTGGCCTCGGCACAGTAGCTGAAAGACTTGGGCTGATTTGCGAGAAACTAGTTGAGAGTGGCAAAGTGAAACTGATTGTTGCCTTGACCTTGATTGCCTTGATTGCCTTGCCCTTGAGTACGTTCTTGCAAGAGTTGCAGAATCATCTGAGCATTGGCGTTGGTGGCTGCCATGATAGCTTGCCATGCCTCCAGAGGTGGAGGTGGTGGCGGAGGGTTTGCTTGACTCCCTTCATTGCGATCCGGATTCTGACACGTTGGCGGAGCCATCCTGAAGAGGGTGACATCCGTTAGCATCTTGATAGACAAATAGATAAGTAGAATCAACGGATAGAAATTGCAACATATAGTCTTCACAATAAACATTCGAACGAAGATGAACGAATGAATTCCGTAGTCAATCATCACACTTCCATAAGTTGAGAAGCCACTTGAAAAGATATGGAATGAACATATGAATTTGGAGCAACTCGAAAACCACAATACACAATAAAACAAAGTATTGGCTTGCAGAATAAGCCGGAACAAACATATGATAGAGATTTCGTCCGAAGTTTTCGTGGTGGGGCCCACACGGGCTCAATCGTACAGCACCATCATGTACAAGGCTGTGCACATGACATACGAAGCGTCCCCGAGTCGGCAAAGCCATGGACTCTTTAAGACACTACGAGACCACTGTAAAATCAACCGTGTACAGGCGGACCACTAGACGTCGAACCCCAATCTCATATCATGCGTCTGTCGGAAAGATATCCTAAGGCTACTTGAATTCCCACTTATAAACTCCCGAAACTTTCCGGTTATGCAATCTGGTGTTGGGGATACAGGGGACACAAAATATATCACCCAAACTAGCAATCCCTAGATCCATCTGTATCCATCCGTCAACACATAACCAAGAAATCTTCGGAAATCGTTTACCTCAACCTTCGAAAAACATCCGTTATACAAGTTATGGCAATACTCCTGAACTCCCGCCCCAGTATTGGGTGGCGTCGAGGTGATCTCACCAACAACTGCATAAAAGAGATTTCGATGTCGGCGAAACTCAGGTATTCCAGAACTGCAACGATAAAATTGTGACGACAACACCTCGGAGCTCAACTCCCCAGGACACTGCCACAACCCCTAAATGTCAGGAGGGACCAAGAACAATGTTCTCGTCACAAAACCATCGGAACGACTCCAAGATACCCGCATGATGCTCAATTTTTTTTTTGTGAAATTTGAGGAGAGAATAGTCAAAACTTCTACGTCAGGAGACATCACCAGAGCGACGAAGGGACTGAGGAGTAAAAAGAATCCTACTCTCCTATATATATAATCCTAAGACTCAAAACATTTTTGTTCTAGACTCAACAACGCCAGCGATTCGATCAAGAAGGGGGCTCCTAAGTCGGGGATGGCTCTGATTACCAACTTGTAACGCCCACGATGCGGCTATATCTCCCACGTGTCGAGGCACGACTTAGAGGCATAACCGCATGGTGGTTTTGTCGCAAGAAGGGTCATCTTCACACAATCCCATGTAATGAACAAGAATGGGATAAAGAGTTGGCTTACAATCGCCACTTCACACAATACATAAATAAATATCATACATCATCCAAAATACAATCATATAGACCGACTACGGTCAGAATCCAGATGAAAATAAGACAACCCCAAATGCTAGATCCCCGATCGTCCCAACTGGGCTCCACTACTGATCATCAGGAAAAGACACATAGTAACGACCACGTTCCTCGTCGAACTCCCACTTGAGACCGACCCCATCATCTGCACTGGCATCGTCGGCACCTGCAACTGTTTTGGTAGAATCTGTGAGTCACGAGGACTCAGCAATCTCACACCCGCGAGATCAAGACTATTTAAGCTTATAGGGAAGAATGGTGTAATAAGGTGGAGCTGCAGCGGCAAAAGCATAAATGGTGGCTAACTTGCGCCAATGAGAGCGAGAAGAGAAACAACGGAACAGACGTCATCTAGCAATGACCAAGAATTGATCCTGAACACCTACTTACGTCATACACAACTCAGACCGTGTTCACTTCCCGGACTCCGCCGAGAAGAGACCATCACGGTTACACACGCAGTTGATGTATTTTAATTGGGTCAAGTGACAAGTTATCTACAACCGGACATTAACAAATTCCCATCTGCCTCATAACCGCGGGCACGACTTTCGAAAAATAATACCCTGCAGGGGTGTCCCAACTTAGCCCATCATAAGCTCTCACGGTCAACGAAGGATAAACCTTCACCCGGAAAGACCCGATCAGTCTCGGAATCCCGGTTTACAAGACATCTCGACAATGGTAAAACAAGACCAGCAAAGTCGCCCGAATGTGCCGACAAATCCCGATAGGAGCTGGACATATCTCGTTCTCAGGGCACACTAGATGAGACATCCTACGAGTAAAACCAGACCTCGAGTTTCCAAGAGGGGGCCCCGCAGTCTGCTCAGTTCGGACCAACACTCGAAGGGGCACTGGCCCGGGGGGGTGAAATAAAGATGACCCTCGGGCTCGCGAAAACCCGGGGGAAAAAGGCTTAGGCGGCAAATAGTAAAACCAAAGTTGGGCCTTGCTGGAGGAGTTTTATTGAAGGCGAACTGTCAAGGGGGTCCCATAAATCACCCGACCGTGTAAGGAACGCAAACTCAAGGAACATCATCCCGGTATATCAGTAACTAGGGCGGCAAGAGTGGAACAAAACACCAGGCATAAGGCCGAGCCTTCCACCCTTTACCAAGTATATATAGATGCATTAATTAAATAAGAGATATTGTGATATCCCAACATATCGATGTTCCGACATGGAACAAACTTCAACTTCACCTGCAACTAGCAACGCTATAAGAAGGGCTGAGCAAAAGCGGTAACTTAGCCAAACAACGGTTTGCTAGGAAAGGATGGTTAGGGGCTGGCATGGCAAAAAGGGAGACATGATATAGCAAGTGATAGGTAGCGGAGCATGGCATTAGAGCGAACAACTAGCAAGCAAAGATAGAAGTGATTTCGAGGGGTGGTCATCTTGCCTGCAAGGTTCTCAGAGTTGTCGAAAGCTTGATCCTCGAAAGCGTACTCAACAGGTTCCTCGTTCACGAACTTGTCTCCCGGCTCTACCCAAGACAAGAACACAAACAAATGGAACCACAATCAACCACGAGAAATGCACAAGCAACATGATGCAAAACATGTATGGTATGCAAGATATGACATGCGGTGCATATGCGTGCTCCGGAAGGAAAATGCTGAACAAGGCGGTAACTTGGCAAACCAAGTATGCCACTGGAAAGATGAGATAATTTCGGTTGAAATCAATATAAAGATCACCGGAAATGGATGCACGGTTTGCAAATGGCAAGCAAAACAAAAATGATACGAATCTGCGATTAACAGCATGATAGCACTTAAAATGCAACACACAACAATGCTACAGCACTCCAACATCGCAACAAAGCATTTGGCAGTAATCTACAGGAGATGCTTGACAAAAGATGAACACTGTGCTACGGCTAGATCACAACATATCACGCTCAAACAAGCATGGCAAAAGTGCAAAAGATAACAGGATCACAGACTTGGTGAAAAACTGGACATGGCAGAAAACAGCATCAGGTAGCAATGTTCAGAGCACGAAATCAACATGCTACAGGAAATTAACATAACAAAACAAGGTATGGAAGTATTCTACTAAATGCACATGACAAAAGTCCCTTACTGACCATAAGCTAAAAAGGACCAGAAGATATGATGGCAAGCATGTAAACATAGCAAGTTTCGTTATCATGTTTCAGACAGCAGAAAACAGAGCATGGCAGAAACAATACTATGTAGGCCTCTTTGTGAGCTTGATGCACTCACTACAGAGCAATACATGACAAAACAAGCACACCTAAAGCAATATGGCATGTTTATGAAGCCAACCATAGCAAGGATAATAGCATAGCATGTATGGATCAACTACAATAAGCTTGGCAAAAATGAATATCATGTTAAGAATCTGCTAGAAATATTTTATAGCAAAAGTAGAGCAAGATTGAGTTATGCTATGGCACTGCATAATTGCAACCAAAGGCAGGAATGGATCAATTACAATAATAGCTACAAAACATCCTTACTGAACATCTCCAAAATATGCATGGATCTCTCTGTAGCATCAAGTTTACATGGCAACAAAATAACAGCAGACAAGGACTTGGAGAAATCACCAAGTCCCTGAAATCAGAAACATTACGGGGCCTAGTTTGCATGCTTGTGCTAGTCACCACAGAGATCACAAAAATACACGGACTACACCACTGGAAATACCGCATGGCATACTTCAAAACACATGTAGAGCTCATGCCCATAAGATGCACAGAATAAATGATACAAAAATGACAAATCTCCAAGTTTTGATAAGAACCAGAGAATAACAGCAACTAGCCCTCTTCCAACAGAGATTCCGGCATCAAGATGACCTCTAATGAACATCGTGCAATTGAACAAAGTGTAGAGCATCACGAGGCGAACAATTTGACATATTACATGCGTGAATCGGAGCTACATGCAAGGAGTTATGGCATCATGAACAAGTGCACATGCTATAAAAAATCAAGGACTTCGGGAAAAAAATCGGGCACGGGAGAAGTCAACGCGTACAGTGCTCTATCGATCGGATCTGGCCTCGGGCTCGTCAATGGCGGCCGGTGTCGAAGGAAGGAGATGAGGACGAGGCGCCGGCGGCCGGAGGAGGGGTGCGCCGTCGGCGGCGGAGGAGGAGGGCGGCGACGGGAGGCCGGCG
>NC_057811.1:269125952-269135583 GCF_018294505.1 Triticum aestivum
GACGCCTCCCCACCGCGCCGCCGCGGCCCCGCCGTCGCCAGCCACCGGCGCCGCCTCCCCTCCGGCTCTCCCTCTCCTTCGGCCTCCTCCTCCGGCGCCTGCTCCGGCCGAGCTCGAGCCCGAGCCGGCGAGCTCCCTGAGATCTCGATCTACTGTAGCAGGCTGACTTTCCCGGACCCCGAAATATTCCAAGTCTTTCATTTCTACACCAAGTGCCCATGTTCAACAGTGCATAACTCTCTGCATGTAGCTACGTTTTGCGCGTGTAATATGTCAAATTGTTCGTCTCGTGATGCTCTACATTTTGTTCAACTGCACCATATTTATTAGAGGCCATCTTGATACCCAAATCTCTGTTGCAAGAGGGCTAGTTGCTGTTATCTGCTGGTTCTTAACAGAACTTGGAGATTTGTCATTTTTGTATCATTTAATCTGTGCATCTTATGAGCATGAGCTCTACATGTGTTTTGTTGTATGCCATGCCATCTTTCCAGTGGTGTATGCCATGTATTTTTGTGGTCTATGTGGTGACTAGCACAAGCATGCAAAATAGGCTCCGTAATGTTTCTGATTTCAGAGACTTTTGTCTGCTGTTATTTTGTTGTCATGTTAACTTGATGCTACAGAGAGATCCATGCATATTTTGGAGATGTTAAGTAAGGATGTTTTGTAGAATATTGTTGTAATTGATCCATTCCTACCTTTGTTTGGAATTATGGAGTGCCATAGCATGACTCAATCTTGCTCTACTTTTGCTATAAAATATTTCTAGCAGATTCTTAACATGATATTCATTTTTGCCAAGCTTGTTGTAGTTGATCCATACATGCTATGCTTTTGTTCTTGCCATGGATAGCTTCATAAACATTCCATCTTTCTGTAGGTATGCTTGTTTTGTCATGCATTGCTCTGTGGTGAGTGCATCAAGCTCACCAGCATGCCTTCATATTATTATTTCTGCCATGCTCTGTTTTCTACCAAGTCTGAAACCTGATAACGAAACTTGCTATGTTTACATGCTTGCTATCGTATCTTCTGGTCCTTTTTGGCATATGATTAGTAAGGGACTTTTGTCATATGTATTTAGTAGAATACTGCCATGCCTTGTTTTTCCATGTTAAGTTCCTGTAGCATGATGTTTTCGTGCTCTGAACATTGCTACCTGATGCTGTTTTCTGCCATGTCCAGTAATTTCACTGTCTGTGATCCTGTTATCTTTTGCACTTTTGCCATGCTTATTTGAGCTTGTTATGTTGTGAACTAGCCATAGCTCAGTGTTCATCTTTTCTCAAGTATCTCCTGTAGATTACTGTCATATGCTTTGTTGCTATGTTGGAGTGTTGTAGCATTGTTGCTTGTTGCATTTTAAGTGCTATCATGTTGTTAATCACAGATTCGTGTCATTCTTGTTTTGCTTGCCATTTGCAAACCGTGCATTCGTTTCCGGTGATCTTTATATCGATTTCGACCGAAATCATCTCAACTTTCAAGTGGCATGCTTGGTTTGCCAAGTTACTGCCTTGTTCATCATTTTCCTTCCGGAGCACGCATATGCATCGCATATCATATCTCGCATATCATACATGTTTTGCATCATGTTGCTTGTGCATTTCTCGTGATTGATTGTGGTTCCGTTTGTTTGTGTTCTTGTCTTGGGTAGAGCCGGGAGACGAGTTCGTGAACGAGGAACCTGTTGAGTACGCTTACGAGGATCAAGCTTTCGACAACTCTGAGAACCTTGCAGGCAAGATGACCACCCCTCGAAATCACTTCTATATTTGCCTTGCTAGTTGTTCGTTCTATTGCCATGCTGCGCTACCTAAGACTTGCTATATCATGTCGCCCATATTGCCATGTCAGCCCCTAACCATCCTTTCCTAGCAAACCGTTGTTTGGCTATGTTACCGCTTTTGCTCAGCCCCTCTTATAGCGTTGCTAGTTGCAGGTGAAGTTGAAGTTTGTTCCATGTTGGAACATGGATATGTCGGGTTATCACAATATCTCTTATTTAATTAATGCATCTATATATTTTGGTAAAGGGTGGAAGGCTCGGCCTTATGCCTGGTGTTTTGTTCCACTCTTGCCGCCCTAGTTTCTGTCATACCGGTATTATGTTCCTTGAGTTTAGGTTCCTTACGCGGTCGGGTGATTTATGGGACCCCTTTGACAGTTCGCCTTGAATAAAACTCCTCCAGCAAGGCCCAACCTTGGTTTTACCATTTGCCACCTAAGCCTTTTCCCCCGGGTTTTCTAGAGCCCGAGGGTCATCTTTATTTAAACCCCCGGGCCAGTGCTCCTCTGAGTATTGGTCCAACCTGTCAGTCGCCGGTGGCCACCAGGGGCAACTCTGGTCTAGCCTATTGGAAGCTTGGACAATCCGGTGTGCCCTGAGAACGAGATATGTGCAGCTCCTATCGGGATTTGTCGGCACATTCGGGCGGCTTTGCTGGTCTTGTTTTACCATTGTCGAAATGTCTTGTAAACCGGGATTCCGAGACTGATCGGGTCTTTTCGGGAGAATGTTTATCCTTCGTTGACCGTGAGAGCTTATGATGGGCTAAGTTGGGACACCCCTGCAGGGTATTATCTTTCGAAAGCCGTGCCCGCGGTTATGAGGCAGATGGGAATTTGTTAATGTCCGGTTGTAGAGAACTTATCACTTGACCCAGTTAAAATACATCAACTGTGTGTGTAGCCGTGATGGTCTCTTCTCGGCGGAGTCCGGGAAGTGAACACGGTTTGAGTTATGAATGACGTATGTAGGAGTTCAGGATCACTTCTTGGTCATTGCTAGATGACGACCATTCCATTGCTTCTCTTCTCGCTCTCTTTTGCGTATGTTAGCCACCATATATGCTTATTGCTGCTGCAGCTCCACCTCATTACACCATCCTTTCCTATAAGCTTATATAGTCTTGATCTCGCAGGTGTGAGATTGCTGAGTCCTCGTGACTCACAGATTCTACCAAAACAGTTGCAGGTGCCGACGATGCCAGTGCAGATGATGGGATCGATCTCAAGTGGGAGTTTGATGAGGAACGTGGTCGTTACTATGTGTCTTTTCCTGATGATCAGTAGTGGAGCCCAGTTGGGATGATCGGGGATCTAGCATTTGGGGTTATCTTATTTTCATTTGGTTCTTGATCGTAGTCGGTCTATGTGTGTATTTTGGATGATGTATGGATTATATTTATGTATTGTGTGAAGTGGCGATTGTAAGCCAACTCTTTATCCCATTCTTGTTCATTACATGGGATTGTGTGAAGATGACCCTTCTTGCGACAAAACCACTATGCGGTTATGCCTCTAAGTCGTGCCTCGACACGTGGGAGATATAGCCGCATCGTGGGCGTTACAAGTTGGTAATCAGAGCCATCCCCGACTTAGGAGCCCCCTGCTTGATCGAATTGCTGGCGTTGTTGAGTCTAGAACAAAAATGTTTTGAGTCTTAGGATTATATATCGGAGAGTAGGATTCTTTTTACTCCTCGGTCCCTTCGTCGCTCTAGTGAGGTCTCCTGACGTAGAAGTTTTGACTATTCTCTCCTCAAATTTCACTAAAAAAATTTAGGATCACGCGGGTATCTTGGAATCGTTCCGATGGTTTTGTGACGAGAACATTGTTCTTGGTGCCTCCTGACATTTAGGGGTTGTGGCAGTGTCCCGGGGAGTTGAGCTCCGAGGTGTTGTCGTCACAATTTTATCGTTGCAGTTCTGGAATACCTGAGTTGCCGACATCGAAATCTCTTTTATGCAGTTGTTGGTGAGATCACCTCGACGCCACCCAGTACTAGGGCGGGAGTTCGGGAGTATTGCCATAACTTGTATAACGGTTGCTTTTCGAAGGTTGAGGTAAACGATTTCCGAAGGTTTCTTGGTTATGTGTTGACGGATGGATACAGCTGGATCTAGGGATTGTTAGTTTGGGTGATATATTTTGTGTCCCATGTATCCCCAACACCAGATTGCATAACCAGAAAGTTTCGGGAGTTTATAAGTGGGAATTCAAGTAGCCTTAGGATATCTTTCTGACAGACGCATGATATGAGATTGGGGTTCGACGTCTAGTGGTCCGCCTGTACACGGTTGGTTTTACAGTGGTCTCGTAGTGTCTTAAAGAGTCCTTGGCTATGCCGACTCGGGGACGCTTCGTATGTCATGTGCACAGCCTTGTACATGATGGTGCTGTACGATTGAGCCCGTGTGGGCCCCACCATGAAAACTTCGGACGAAATATCTATCATATGTTTGTTCCGGCTTATTCTGCAAGCCAATACCTTGTTTTGTTTTTTCATTTGTGGTATTCGAGTTGCTTCGAAATCATATGTTGATTCCATATCTTTTTCAAGTGGCTTCTCAACTTATGGAAGTGTGATGATTTACTACAGAATTCATTCGTTCATCTTCGTTTGAATGTTTATTGTGAAGACTATATGTTGCAATTTCTATCCTTTGATTCTACATATCGATTTGTCTATCAAGATGCTAACGGATGTCACCCTCTTCAGGATGGCTCCGCCAACGCGTCAGAATCCGGATCGCAATGAAGGGAGTCAAGTGAACCCTCCGCCACCACCTCCGCCTCCGGAGGCATGGCAAGCTATCATGGCAGCCACCAACGCCAATGCTCAGATGATTCTGCAACTCTTGCAAGAACGCACCCAAGGGCAAGGCAATCAAGGTCAAGGCAACAATCAGTCTCACTTCGCTACCCTCAACCAGTTTCTCGCAAATCAGCCCAAGTCTTTCAGCTACTATGCCGAGGCCACGGATGCCGATGATTGGCTCGTGGACATCAACAAACATTTTGAATGTAGCAATGTCAGGCCTGAGGACTATGTCAAGTTCGCTTCTTTTCAGCTCAAGGACCAAGCTGCTGATTGGTTTCAGAAATACAAAGATTCCAGAGGAGGTCGTGTGATCACTTGGACTGACTTCTGTCGGGATTTCAAAGCGCACCACATTCCACAAAGTGTTGTTGAGAGCAAGCGTGAGGAGTTCCGTAATCTCAAGCAAGGCAACATGTCTGTGTATCAATTCAACATCCAGTTTCAGAAACTTGCTCGCTTCGCTAAACAAGACATTCCTGATGAAAAGAGCATGATCTAGCACTTCAGAGGTGGCCTTAGAGAGGATCTGCAATTAGCTCTCGTTCTTGTTGAGCCTACTCAGTTTGATCAATTCTACAATATGGCACTGAAGCAAGAGGCTGCTCAGCTCAAGTGTGAGGCTTCTAAGAAGAGAGTCAGAGACGCAGTTCAGTCTTCTTCTTCCTCACTTGTGGCAGCTAAGCAACAGAAGTTTTGGTTGCCTCCTCCTCCTCCGTTTCGTCAGCCTTACCAGCAGAAGAACAAAGGTGGCCATGGTTCTTCCAACTCTTCCAGCTCTGGCTATCAGAACAAGTCTCAGAATCAAGCTCCAAAGTCCAATGCTCCTTATCACCGTCCACCCTCAGAGGTGACTTGCAACAAATGTCAGCAGAAAGGTCACTATGCTAACAAGTGCTTCAACCAAAGGCGTCTTCCGCCTCCTCCTCCTGACAGATCTTCCAGCAATGCAATGGTCAAGCATAATCCAAAGTTTGCCAAGGTGAACATGATGAATGCAGCTCAAGCGGAGGAATCTACTGATGTGATAATGGGTAATCTTCCTGTTAATGATATTCCTGCAAAAGTTCTTTTTGATACTGGTGCATTGCTTTCTTTCATATCAAGACCATTTGCATCTAAGAATGAATTGCATTTCCAAGGATTGCCTAGACCGTTAGCAGTTGTCTCTCCGGGCAAATGCATGAATGCAAGCTCTATGGTTCCGGATGTTTCCATCAAGATGGGAAACTATAAATTTTTGTCTTCTCCAATTGTTCTTGGTGACTCGGATATTGATCTTATTCTCGGGATGGACTGGCTTTCTAAGCACAAGGCTCAACTTGATTGTGCTGCCAGGGAAATTCAATTGACACACTCTTCTGAGGATGTTATTATTTTTGCCGCTCATGATGAAACCATTCGGTTTTTTTCTCTCAACAAGAAGGGCGAATGGAATGCCATCTCTCAAATTCCAGTCGTTTGTGAGTACCAAGATGTCTTTCCGGAAGAGCTTCCGGGTATGCCTCCTCACCGGCCAGTTGAGTTCGTTATCGAACTAGAGCCTGGCACTGAACCCGTTTGCAAGCGTCCATACAAGCTTGGACCCAACGAGCTGAAGGAACTGAAGAAACAGCTCAATGAACAAGAGCGTCTGGGTTTGATCAGGCCGAGTTCTTCTCCATGGGGTTGTGGTGTTCTTTTTGTAAAGAAGAAGGATGGCACGGACCGACTTTGTGTCGACTACCGTCCATTGAACAAGAAGACAATCAAGAACAAGTATCCACTTCCCAACATCAATGAGCTATTCGAGCAACTCAAAGGTGCTAAAGTATTCTCCAAGCTTGACCTTCGTATGGGTTATCATCAGATTCGCATTCGTGAAGAAGATATTCCCAAGACAGCATTCAGAACAAGCTTTGGTTCTTATGAATATACTGTCGTGTCTTTCGGCCTTGTAGATGCTCCTCCAGTATTCTCTCGGATGATGAATTTCATCTTCAACCCCTATACCAATGAATTCGTCCTGGTGTATCTCGATGATATCTTGGTCTTCTCCAAGAATAAGAAGGACCATGCCAAACATTTGCGATTGGTGCTCGACAAGCTCAGAGAGTATCAATTCTATGCGAAGTTCTCCAAATGTGAGTTTTGGCTCGATGAAGTTCTTTTCCTTGGTCACATCATCTCTGCCAATGGCATCGCTGTTAACCCCGAGAAGGTGTCCGCAATTGTGAATTGGGAACCTCCTCAGAATGCCAAGCAGCTCCGCAGTTTTCTTGGTCTTGCAAACTATTGCCGAAGATTCGTTGAGAATTTCTCTAAGATTGCAAAGCCTCTTTCCAACCTCCTCCAGAAGCATGTGAAGTATGTTTGGTCTCCTGAGTGTGACGTTGCTTTCAACACTCTCAAAGAGAAACTAGTCACAGCTCCTGTCTTGACTCCTCCTGATGAATCCAAGCCATTTGAAGTTTTCTGTGATGCTTCTCTCCAAGGTCTCGGTGCTGTGTTAATGCAAGAGAAGAAAGTTGTGGCCTATACCTCTCGTCAGTTGAAGCCCAATGAGAAGAACTACCCCACTCACGATCTTGAGTTGGCGGCAGTTGTCCATGCATTAATAACGCGGAGACATCTCTTGTTGGGAAGACAAGTGGACATATTCACCGATCACAAGAGTCTCAAGTATATCTTCACTCAACCCAACCTCAACCTCAGGCAGACTTGATGGGTCGAAATGATTCAAGAGTACAATCCGAGTATTGAATATACTCCAGGCAAAGCAAATGTCATTGCAGATGATTTAAGTAGGAAGGCTTATTGCAACAGCTTAATCCTCAAGCCTTTCCAACCGGATCTTTGTGAAGCTTTCCGCAAGCTGAATCTCCAAGTTGTTCCTCAAGGCTTTTTTGCCAACCTCATAGTCTCTCCTACTTTGGAAGATCAAATTCGTGAGGCACAACTCCTTGATGCCATGGTGAAGAAGGTGAAACGTGGTATCAACAAGGGTCTTTCCAAATACAAGTGCTATCGCATTGATGACAGAGACACCTTATTCTTCGAGGACCGGATTGTGGTTCCTAAAGGTGATCTAAGGAAAGTCATAATGAACGAGGCGCACAATTCTCTTCTTTCCATTCATCCTGGAAGTACGAAGATGTACCAAGACCTCAAGCAGTCGTATTGGTGGACTCGAATGAAGCAAGAAATTGCTCAATTCGTGAATGAATGTGATGTCTGTCGAAGAGTGAAAGCAGAACACCAACGACCAGCTGGTCTCCTCCAACCTCTTGCTATCCCAGAGTGGAAGTTTGATCATATCGAAATGGACTTCGTGACTGGTTTTCCAAAGTCCAAGCGTGGAGATGATGCTATCTTCGTTGTCATTGACAAGCTTTCTAAAGTGGCTCATTTCCTTCCAATCAAAGAATCCATCAAAGCAGCTCAGTTAGCAGAGCTATACACCTCCAGAATTGTCTCCTTGCACGGCATTCCACAATTGATTTCTTCAGATCGTGGAAGAATCTTCACCTCTAAGTTCTGGGACTCCTTCCAGAAGGCCATGGGCACAAACATTCGCTTCAGCACAGCTTTCCATCCTCAAACTAGTGGCCAAGTCGAGCGAGTCAATCAAATTCTTGAAGATATGCTCAGGGCTTGTGTCATTTCCTTTGGCATGAAATGGGAAGATTGTCTTCCATATGCCGAATTCTCCTACAACAACAGCTTCCAAGCGAGTTCGGGCAAGGCCCCATTCGAGATTCTCTATGGCAGAAAGTGCCGTACTCCTCTCAATTGGTCAGAGACTGGTGAACGCCAACTTCTTGGCAATGACTTAATCACAGAGGCTGAAGAAATGTGTAAAGTCATCCGTGATAATCTCAAAGCCGCGCAATCGCGCCAGAAGAGTTACTATGATAGTAAGCACCGTGATTTGGCTTTCGAGATCGGAGACCATGTCTACCTCCGCGTCTCTCCAATGAAAGGCACTCGTCGCTTCGGTATTAAAGGGAAGCTTGCCCCTAGATACGTAGGTCCTTTCAAGATCATTGGCAAAAGAGGCGACCTCGCCTATCAACTTGAGCTTCCTTCCAACTTCGCGAACGTGCACGATGTGTTCCACGTGTCACAGCTCCGCAAGTGCTTCAAGACGCCTGAGCGCACTATCAACTTCGAAGAGATTGACCTCCAAGAAGATTTGTCTTATCATGAGCACCCCGTTGCTATTCTTGAAGAAACTGAGCGCAAGACTCGCAACAAGTCAATCAAATTCCTGAAAGTGAAGTGGTCGCACCATTCCGACCGGGAAGCCACCTGGGAACGTGAGGACCATCTCCGTTCTGAATATCCGGAGTTCTTTCAGTCCTAGATCTCGGGACGAGATCCTCTCGTAGTGGTGGAGTGTTGTAACACCCCGCATGTAACTTTCCATATTTGTAACTCCGACTCTTGCCATTTTCGGCTATGTGTTATGATATTCCCTCTGTGGTCGGGTTTTGTCTTTTGTTTTGCATTTTGTTCATGTCATGCATATCATATCATGTCATCATGTGCATTGCATTTGCATACGTGTTCGTCTCTTGCATCCGAGCATTTTCCCCGTTGTCCGTTTTGCAATCCGGCGCTCCCATCTCCTCCGGTGCACCCCTCTTGTTTTCTTTCGTGAGCGGGTGTCAAACATTCTCGGAATGGACCGAGGCTTCTCAAGTGGCCTTAGTATACCACCCGGAGACCACCGGTCAAGTTTCGTTCCATTTGGAGGTCGTTTGGTACACCAACGGTTAACCGGGCATCCGCAAAGCCCATTTGTGTGTTGCAGAAAAACCCCCTCTCTAACCAGCCCAAAACCCACCAAACTCTCTTCCATGTTGTAGGCCGTTCGATCAAGATCGTATGGGCGAAAACCGCACCTCATTTGGACTCTCCTAGCTCCCTCTACCTATTTATATGTGACCCCTCCCGAAAACGATCGCAGACGAAACCCTAACCCGCTCCTCGCGCCGCGCCGGACACGTCCGCCGCCGGCCGGACGCACCGGCCGCAGCCAAC
>NC_057811.1:269136315-269147467 GCF_018294505.1 Triticum aestivum
CCTCTCCTCCGGCCTCCTCCTCCGGCGCCCGCTCCGGCCGAGCTCGAGCCCAAGCCGGCGAGCTCCCTAAGATCTCGATCTACTGTAGCAGGTTGACTTTCCCGTACCCCGAAATATTCCAAGTCTTTCATCTCTACAGCAAGTGCCCATGTTCAACAGTGCATAACTCCTTGCATGTAGCTCCATTTCGTGCGTGTAATATGTCAAATTGTTCGCCTCGTGATGCTCTACATTTTGTTCAATTTCACCATGTTCATTAGAGGCCATCTTGATGCCCAAATCTCTGTTGCAAGAGGGCTAGTTGCTGTTATCTGCTGGTTCTTAACAGAACTTGGAGATTTGTCATTTTTGTATCATTTAATCTGTGCATCTTATGAGCATGAGCTCTACATGTGTTTTGTTGTATGCCATGCCATCTTTCCAGTGGTGTATGCCATGTATTTTTGTGGTCTCTGTGGTGACTAGCACAAGCATGCAAACTAGGCTCCGTAATGTTTCTTATTTCAGAGAGTGATTTCTCCAAGTCTTTGTCTGCTGCTATTTTGTTGTCATGTTAACTTGATGCTACAGAGAGATCCATGCATATTTTGGAGATGTTCAGTAAGGATTTTTTGTAGATATGGTCGTATTAGATCCATTCTTGCCTTTGTTTGCAATTATGGAGTGCCATAACATGACTCAATCTTGCTCTACTTTTGCTATAAAATATTTCTGGCAGATTCTTAACATGATATTCATTTTTGCCAAGCTTGTTGTAGTTGATCCATACATGCTATGCTTTTATTCTTGCCATGGATAGCTTAATAAACATTCCATCTTGCTGCAGGTATGCTTGTTTTGTCATTCATTACTTTGTGGTGAGTGCATCAAGCTCACCAACATGCCTTCATATTATTATTTCTGCCATGCTCTGTTTTCTGCAAAGTCTGAAACCTGATAACGAAACCTGCTATGTTTAAATGCTTGCCATCATATCTTCTGGTCCTTTTTGGCTTATGGCCAGGAAGGGGCTTTTGTCATATGCATTTAGTAGAATACTTCCATGCCTTGTTTTGCCATGTTAAGTTCCTGTAGCATGTTGTTTTCGTGCTCTGAACATTGCTACCTGATGCTATTTTCTGCCATGTCCAGTAATTTCACCAAGTCTGTGATCCTGTTATCTTTTGCACTTTTGTCATGCTTATTTGAGCTTGTTATGTTCTGAACTAGCCGTAGCTCAGTGTTCACCTTTTGTCAAGCATTTCCTGTAGATTACTTTCATATGCTTTGTTGCTATATTGGAGTGCTGTAGCATTGGTGCTTGTTGCATTTTATGTGCTATCATGCTGTTAATCGCAGATTCGTGTCATTCTTGTTTTGCTTGCCATTTGCAAACAGTGCATCCGTTTCCGGTGATCTTTATATCGATTTCGACCGAAATCATCTCACCTTTCCAGTGGCATGCTTGGTTTGCCAAGTTACTGCCTTGTTCATCATTTTCCTTCCGGAGCACGCATATGCATCGCATATCATATCTCGCATATCATACATGTTTTGCATCATGTTGCTTGTGCATTTCTCGTGATTGATTGTGGTTCCGTTTGTTTGTGTTCTTGTCTTGGGTAGAGCCGGGAGACGAGTTCGTGAACGAGGAACCTGTTGAGTACGCTTGCGAGGATCAAGCTTTCGACAACTCTGAGAACCTTGCAGGCAAGATGACCACCCCTCGAAATCACTTCTATCTTTGCCTTGCTAGTTGTTCGTTCTATTGCCATGCTGCGCTACCTATGACTTGCTATATCATGTCTCCCATATTGCCATGTCAGCCCCTAACCATCCTTTCCTAGCAAACCGTTGTTTGGCTATGTTACCGCTTTTGCTCAGCCCCTCTTATAGCGTTGCTAGTTGCAGGTGAAGTTGAAGTTTGTTCCATTTTGGAACATGGATATGTCGGGTTATCACAATATCTCTTATTTAATTAATGCATCTATATATTTTGGTAAAGGGTGGAAGGCTCGGCCTTATGCCTGGTGTTTTGTTCCACTCTTGCCGCCCTAGTTTCTGTCATACCGGTATTATGTTCCTTGAGTTTGTGTTCCTTACGCGGTCGGGTGATTTATGGGACCCCCTTGACAGTTCGCCTTGAATAAAACTCCTCCAGCAAGGCCCAACCTTGGTTTTACCATTTGCCACCTAAGCCTTTTCCCCCGGGTTTTCTAGAGCCCGAGGGTCATCTTTATTTAAACCCCCGGGCCAGTGCTCCTCTGAGTATTGGTCCAACCTGTCAGTCGTCGGTGGCCACCAGGGGCAACTCTGGTCTGGCCTATTGGAAGCTTGGACAATCCGGTGTGCCCTGAGAACGAGATATGTGCAGCTCCTATCGGGATTTGTCGGCACATTCGGGCGGCTTTGCTGGTCTTGTTTTACCATTGTCGAAATGTCTTGTAAACCGGGATTCCGAGACTGATCGGGTCTTTCCGGGAGAAGGTTTATCCTTCGTTGACCGTGAGAGCTTATGATGGGCTAAGTTGGGACACCCCTGCAGGGTATTATCTTTCGAAAGCCGTGCCCGCGGTTATGAGGCAGATGGGAATTTGTTAATGTCCTGTTGTAGAGAACTTGTCACTTGACCCAGTTAAAATATGTCAACTGTGTGTGTAGCCATGATGGTCTCTTCTCGGCGGAGTCCGGGAAGTGAACACGGTTTGAGTTATGAATGACGTATGTAGGAGTTCAGGATCACTTCTTGGTCATTGCTAGATGACGACCGTTCTGTTGCTTCTCTTCACGCTCTCTTTTGCGTATGTTAGCCACCATATATGCTTATTGCTGCTGCTGCTCCACCTCATTACACCATCCTTTGCTATAAGCTTATATAGTCTTGATCTCGCGGGTGTGAGATTGCTGAGTCCCCGTGACTCACTGATTCTACCAAAACAGTTGCAGGTGCCGACGAGGACAGTGCAGATGATGGGATCGATCTCAAGTGGGAGTTCGATGAGGAACGTGGTCGTTACTATGTGTCTTGTCCTGATGATCAGTAGTGGAGCCCAGTTGGGACGATCAGGGATCTAGCATTTGGGGTTATCTTATTTTCATTTGGTTCTTGACCGTAGTCGGTCTATGTGTGTATTTTGGATGATGTATGGATTATATTTATGTATTGTGTGAAATGGCGATTGTAAGCCAACTCTTTATCCCATTCTTGTTCATTACATGGGATTGTGTGAAGATGACCCTTCTTGCGACAAAACCACTATGCGGTTATGCCTCTAAGTCGTGCCTCGACACGTGGGAGATATAGCCGCATCGTGGGCGTTACAGGGAGCTTGGCCGCTGAATTAAAATTCTGCTTGATAAGGCTGCTCTATACTTCCGATACCAGGGCCGCGGTGTGCTCCTCGGTACGGAGGGAGCGTTCTGTGTTTATTGAATGTTATGACACCGCGTGGTCTAGGCATCTTGAGTTTGAGATAAGCATAGTGTGGCACCGCATTGAATCGAGCAAATGCAGTTCGTCCGAGCAGTGGGTGATAGGCACTACGGAAGGGGACGATATCAAAGATCAAGTCTTCGGTTCGGAAGTTGTCCGGGGATCCGAAGACGACTTCGAATGTGATTGAGCCCGTGCAGCGGGCCTCTACACCTGGTATTAGTCCTTTAAAGGTAGATTTTGTGGGCTTGATCCTTGATGGATCGATGCCCATCTTGTGGACTGTATCCTGATAGAGCAGGTTGAGGCTGCTGCCACCGTCCATGCGGATACGCGTGAGGTGGAATCCATCAATGATTGGGTCGAGGACCAGTGTGGCTGAACCGCCATGACGGATACAGGTCGGATGGTCCCTACGATCGAAGGTGATCGGGCAGGACGACCATGGGTTGAATTTTGGGGTGACTGGCTCTATCGCGTAGACGTCCCTCAGCGCGCGTTTGCACTCCCTCTTGGGAATCAGCTATTTTGCCGTCTGCCACGGCGGACGGCAAAAGGCTCCGGCAAAGTAGGCTACGGTAAAGAGCTACTTTGTCGTCTGCTTACTGGCGGCTGACGGCAAAGGCCCTTTGCCGTCTGCCGCGGACGGCAAAGAGAGCGGACGGCAATAATTGCGCTGTCAGTCCGTTAAGTGGTTAACGGCAGGCCTTTGCCGTCCGCCGCTGACGGCAAACTTTCTAGTGCCTTTGTCGTCCGCCGCTGACGGCAAACTTTCTAGTGTCTTTGCCGTCCGCCGTATGATGTCATCTACACGTCACTACATGGCAGGCCTTTGCCGTCCGCCGCTGACGGAAAAATCGTTTACTCTTTGCCGTCTGCCACTGTAGGCAAACTGACCAAATGGGTCAGCTCCCAGGAAGCACAGCTGGATGCCACGTGTCTTCTTTGCCGTCCGCGGCAGACGGCAAAGAGCCCGTTGCCGTCGGTGGCAGACGGCAAAGAGCCTGCATATTGGCTCTTTTTCTGTTTTTTATTAAATCCAACAATTTTCACAGCAAATATATATGACATATATAGATATATTTCACAAGGCAATTACAGAGCAAACATATAAGATATCCAACACATAACTTCATCATACATGCATAGTTCCATCCAACCATACCAAGTTCCATGCATAGTTCCATCATACATAGCAAGTTCAACATAGAGGTATCCAACCATATATATTACAATAGTTTCATCCAACGATACATGCATAGTTCAACGATACAAAAGAAACAGAGAAAGGGATAAGGAGCACTCCATCTATGCAAGCTTTCGTCAAGTGAATGAAATCTGCAAAATGAAAAATAAGAAAGTTAGAAATAGGTGACTAGAATAAGAAGACTAGAACAAGAAGAGTAGAACAAGAAGAAGACTAGAACAAGAAGAGTAGAACAAGAAGAAGACTAGAACAAGAAGAGTATGTCATTTATGAGCTAACTTACGTGAAATGGATCATATATGAGCTAACTAAGTTGAAATGGGTCGTTTATGAGCTAGCTAAGGTGAAATGGATCATTTATGAGCTAACTTAGTTGAAATGGGTCGTTTATGAGCTAACTAAGGTCAAATGGATCGTTTTTGAGGTAACTAAGGTGAAATGGATCGTTTTTTAGCTAAATTAGGTGAAATGGATCATTTATGAGCTAACTTAGTTGAAATGGATCGTTTTTTAGCTAACTTAGGTGAAATGGATCATTTATGAGCTAATTTAGTTGAAATGGATCTTTTTGAGCTAACTTAGGTGAAATGGATCATTTAAGAGCTAATTTAGGTGAAATGGATTGTTTTTTAGCTAACTTGGTGAAATGGATCGTTTATGAGCTAAATTAGTTGAAATGGATCGTTTATGAGATAACCTAGGTAAGATGGGTCATTTTGGAGTTAACCTAGGTCAAATGGGTCATTTTAAAGCTAACGTAGGTAAAATGGATCATTTAGGAGCTAATCTAGGTAAAATGGGTCATTTTTTAGCTAACTTGGATGAACTGGATCATTTATAAGGTAACCAAGGTAAAATGGGTCATTTTAGAGCTAACTTAGGTAAAATGGATCGTTTATGAGCTAACTAAGCTAATTATGCAATTTTTGACATAAGTAAGCTAAGTACAGATCGTTTTAGAGCTAACTTAGGTAAAATGGATGGTTTTGGAGGTCAGTAAGCTTATTAAGTCATTTTGGAGGAGAAGAAGCTAAGTCTAGGTCATTATGATAAGCATTGGAGGAAATAAAGCTAAGTCTAGGTATTTATGCATGTGTTAAGCAAAACACTAGATAAACTTACCATGATCCGGGAGGTGTAGGAGCGGGCTGGCTCGTGTCGGTAGCTGGAGAAGGATCGTGCGATGCTTGTCTGGAGTTACGCTGCACCAAAGATCATTTCCAATGTCTTGTTAGCATGATGACACTCAAATGTTAAGACTAGCAAGTAATGTCCATTCAAATTAAACTCACCGTGGTCCCAGGAGCAATCACTGGCATCGGTGGAGCGGTCTGACCGGTCTTCTCGCACACAGACTGCACATTTGGTTTTGACGACTCAGTCATACTAGTTAGTAATGAGACAAACACTACATGAATGTTTTGGCTAATCTGCAGAAGAAACTTACCACAAGGAGCTCGTACATGGCCCTTGCCTGCATGTCATTCCGTGCCCTCTCCTCCTCCATCATCTTTGTCGTCCTCTCCTCCAACTCCCGCTGCCTCTCCGCCGCCTCCGCCAGAAGTTTCTCCGTTCTATCTCTCTCACTCTGTATAGCAGCCTGCAACACCACTCACATGACCCTTTGTAATCATTGATGGAAGCGCACACAATGTAATGGAGAAAGATAGCTGAGTACGTATCACTAACCTTGATGGCGAGTTGCACTGGCCGTTTACGAGGCCTTATCTCAGGAGCGGAGCTCGACTGGCGCGCCTTGATCTCCGGGAGAGTGCTAGGACAATGGATAAGTCCATCTCCAATGGCTATGGAGCCATGGGACCTCCCGCCACCAGATATCATCACCAGCTCTGGATCAATGGGACCCTGGCTCGGGTTAAAGTCATCCCCTTTCCTCGCCTTCCCCTCATCTCTATATCTCACGAGCTTGTTGTGGGAGGATATGTTGGTGAAGTTGTTTGCATCATCGAGGTCAGACTGAGAGAAAGCCTTGACTTTCTTGAAAGAGGCAGTGTGGGCCAGGCATACAGGTCGTACACCTCTGGCACCTTATCCACCTTATTGTGGCGTGCCTGAAAGAGAGAAACAATGTAAATTAGTAATTAAAGGGCTCAAGCTAGCATGATGAATGAATTGCATGAATCATGAAGCAAACCACATACCCAGTTCCGCCCGAACTGATATAAGTTGGAGCTGCCTTGATGGTGTGGCACACCTTCCATTTGGGCACGTTTGTCCTTGGCCTCGTTGTGCAGGGCTAGCCATTCCTTTGAGCACCACTCATTGACCAACACCTCCCAACAATCCATCCGATCCGCACACCATCTCGGAGGCGCCTAAGTTAGCAAATAGAAACTTGAGCGCTACGGCTAAGAATTACTAAATGAAGGAACTTAAGTAGAAGGCCTTAAGAATTACCTTCATGTACTGCTCCTTACTCAGGAACTTATCGCAGCACGCCGGCTTGGTCTTCTTGATACCATGCAAGGCGTAGTAGTCTCGAACAGCCTGCACCCGAGCCTCGTGCCGTAAGTTCTGTAGTAGGCGCTTGCAGACGTTCTCGATAACATGTGTCGCGTCCTCCTCATATCCCTCGTCACACCTGTAGAATGTCTACAATCAAATGAGACAATATTGATTAGTACAATTAATAACTAGCTAGTTGAAGATTTTTAAATGTGTAAAGGAGAAATTACCCAGAACTTTCTGATCACCATGTCTGCCCTCGTGTCGCACACGACACCATCGATAATCTCATCCGGCGGGGCCGGGGCAGCCACGTAGTGCTCCCAGCTCAATCCAAGCTCTGGAAGCCAACCCTCACCAGGCAACGTGACAAACCCCGGGAAGTTTTGCCGGCAAAGAACTCCAAGGACGGAGTTGGCCCGGCGGACACTATGATGGTGGTCCCAACCCCTGCAGCATGACAAGGCCAACGCATTAGTTATTTGAAGAAACGTGAATGCAGAAGGTACAAAAATATTAAATGCACTTACGTACCTCTCCCCATCAGGGAAAATCAACCACCTCTGCTCGCGGGTCGGCGGCACGGACGGGAGCCGAGTAGCACCATGCTGGTAGACGGTGCCCCCCTCCTCCTCAAAATCAGTCGGCTCCCCGCCATCATCAGCATGGCCACTCGGCTCCTCGGGCTGATCCGGCCAGGTACCCCATCCGGACGTGTGCTCCTCCGGGGTCTCGTGGGCCGAAGGCCAGTCGACCCTAGGCTCGTGGGCCCAAGACCCGTGGACCGGAGGCTCGTGGACCGGAGTCCGTGTAGCCTCCTCCTCGGATGAGTCCATCCTAGTAGTCATGTGCTCGGGTGAAACAGCTGGGGGTGGCGGCGAGGAAGGCGCCGTAGCAGTCACCCTACCTCCTCTCCCGCGACCACGTGCCCCACCTCCTCTCTTCCTACCTCGTCCCCTGCTGGGCACCGCGGTCGACGAAGAAGGGCCCGGCGGTGTGGCCATACTGTCCAGCAATGCTCGGCGGAGAGGTGCGTCTGGAATGGAAGACCTCAGACCACGCGCCGACGAAGAAGGGGCCTTGGCGCGCTCCCGACCAGCGCCCACCATCTTTCAACACCTGCCATGACAAACAGTAAACGAAATTAGTACAACATAAAAAAAAGACCGACATGAATAATAATATGTGTATCACTTAAGTGTATCATCATCAAGTACAACATAAAAAAATTTAATACCTGACACTACTAATAATCTCGATCAGTATCATCAATAAATGCATAATCATCATCATCACTATAATCAATGACGGGCTCATAGGGTTCAGTGGCATCAACGTGTGGAAGGCCACCTTGACGTAATCGGTCAAGCAATGACAGGTCATCCGCAGCAGTAACCTCTTCTTGTTCCGGCTCTTCTTGTTCCTCCTCTGGGGTGATGTCGGATTCACTGTCGCTGTCTACTTCAATGTTTTGGGGTGAAGTATAGCGGTTCTTGAAACGCTTTTTGGAAAGACGTGTCTCTTGGAAGAATTCTCCTTCATATGTGTCTGGGTTAATGTGAGGTTCATAATCCTCTTCCTTTGGGGTAGATAGTCTAGCACGTGGCGGCACTTCATAAACGACATCCCAACCTTTCAGATTTGGATTAGTTTGGCAGGCCCACGGTAGATAGAATACTTGGGTTGCCTGTTGAGCTGTAATATAGACATCAGGAACATCTAAATGGGTGCTTTGGTTGATTTCAACTAGCCCTATATGTTCATGAGTCCTTCTAGTCTCCTTCGGCTGAAACCAATAACATTTGAAGACTACGACATTCGGTGGGTTTTCACCATAGAATAGAAGTTCATAAATTCTTCAAATCTCCCATAATACTCGGTACCTCCTTCGCCGATAGCAGATACACAACAATTTGTAGACTTTCGGTCGGCCATAGATAGCAGATACACAACAAGTCATGCGTCGAGTACATGTACCAGACACGCATTATGAAGTTCCGTTTGCTATAGGCGTCGTATGTCTTGAACCCATTATCCCAGACTTCTTGCAATTCGTCCTTAAGCGGCTGCATGTACACATTCATATTTTTCCCCGGATAGTTGGGCCCTGGAATTATCAACGTCAGGAAAATGTTCTTTCTTTGCATAATCTGTCCGGGGGGGAGATTGAGTGGAAAGACAAATACGGGCCAACAACTGTATTGGGCTGCCGTCATACCAAACACACTGAACCCATCCGTGCTGATGCCGACTCGAGGATGCCTCGGATCTGCCGCTTTGTCACCATGTAATTCATCAAACTTTTTCCACGCAACACCATCCGATGTGTGTACAATCATCAGATTCCCATCTGCATCTAGTTCGGTTCTTTTGCCCGTTTTGTGCCATGTCATCTGTCTGGCCGTCTCTTCGACCATGAAAAGACGTTGAAGTCTTGGTACAATTGGCATATACCGAAGAACACTAACGGGGATTTTGGTCTGTGTCTTCTCACCCATACTGTTGTCTACCACAACATACCTGGAAGACTTGCAAATGGGACAATAGTTCAAGTCCGCATAGTCAAGCCTAAACAAGACACATCCTTTCTCACAGGCATGTATCTTATCATAGGGCATCTTCAGTGCACGGAGGATTTTGTCCGACTGGTACAGGTTTGCAGGCATTACATGGCCTTTGGGTAGAAAGCGTCCAAATACTGTCATCATTGCATTGTAGCATTCTCTGCCCAAGTTGAACTGAGCCTTCAGAGCCATTACTTGTGAGATGGCATCCAACTGACAAAGCTCAGTGTGCTCATGGAGCGGACGTTTTGAAGACTCCAACATTTCATTGAAGGCCTTTGCAGATTCCTCCATCTCCTCGTCCGAATCCCGAGCATCATCGAAGTCTTGCACCATATTTTCCATCCCGGTACCATGCTCGTCGGTGCGACGACGATCCACCTCAGCTCGGTCACGTTGGGCAGACTCACCATGAAATGTCCACACCGTATAATCGGGCGTAAAACCACTCTTCTGCAGGTGTTTGCCCATTTCAGCCTCTGTCCTCTTTTCCCAATTGCCGCACCGTAAACAGGGGCACCAGGTTTTCCTCTGGCCATTTGCAAATGCGGCTCGCACAAACCCCTTGGTTTTTGTGAACCATTCAGTGCTCCATTTGTTCTGACCAGTGTGACCGGTGTACATCCACGCACGATCACTCATCTTGACTTTCAGAGCTACTAGACACACAACAAATATATATATATATATATATATATATATATATATAATTCACCATGTATATATTCATCAGTTGATCTACTTTGTCAATTTTATTACGTCCATGCAACCTACACTCTAATAGGTAATGATAGGTCCTAATCCCACCCGAGTATGTTTAGATTGGGTTCATTTTCCCATGCTATGCTTCGGATCCTACGCAAAATTTTGGCAGCACCTCCCCGCTGTTCTCCTGATACACGTCTCTGCAATAAACAGAGAGGATGTGTACCCGGAGAACAACAGGGGAGGCACTAACGAAATTTATGCGTCGGATCCGGAGCAAAGCATATGGGAAAACGAACCCAATCTAAACATACTCGGGCTGTCCATGGACAGCGTTGGACAATTCGAAAGAATCAAGGTTATAAATATGCAAATGCATGCATATTTATAACTATGACGCTATCGAACGGGAGACACATATTGGTTACGCATACTGATGATTCAAGACACATATATAGCTAGCTATCAAGTTTCATCGGAATAGATCAAATAATTAATGGGGGAGGAGGACATGTCATTTGTGCTCACCCACGAACGAAGGGGCAGAGCTCGCCAAACGCACGGCGAGGTCGTCTAACACCAAACCTCGCAGCGATGAAACAACTGCACATTTAAAACTACCTGATCAACACAATTATATATGATGTTTTTCATAACAAAATCGAAAAATATATGACCTAACTAATAATTCACAAATATATGACCCCGTCGGCTTCTCGAAGGCCAAAGAACACCTTTTCGGGAGGTGTCGGGGGTCGGGGTGTCGTGTCGGTGTCGGGGTGCCGTGTCGGGGTCTCG
>NC_057811.1:269148571-269152253 GCF_018294505.1 Triticum aestivum
GGGAGAGAACAGAGAGTAACGGGCGGGGGGGTACGGGCCGTTAGGTACTCTCCTCTTTGCCGTCCGCCAATCTTTGTCGTCCGCCTTTTTGTCTCTTTGCCGTCTGCTAGCAGACGGCAAAGAGGTGGGGCGTTAAGTTTTTTCCAAACGGGCGGGGGGTGGGGGCCACCTCTCTCTTTGCCGTCTGCCAGCGGACGGCAAAGATTCTTTGCCGTCTGCTAGCAGACGGCAAAGAGCTCGCAGATGGCAAAGACCTGTTTTGTCGTCTGCCATTTCTTTGCCGTCTGCTTTTAGGTAGCTGATGGCAAAGAGCTTCTTTGCCGTCAGCTAGCAGACGGCAAAGAGCTGGCAGATGGCAAATTAGCTGATTCCAGTAGTGGGATATGGGTAACTTATATCATGCTCACTGTTTAACCTGGGGGGGACTTCTTCTGTACCCCTGTGTTTCGCGGACGGGGCTCCTCGTCGTCGTCCTAACTTTGCGACCCCTTCTCCTTGTTCTCGGTATTTAACTTGCCGCCTGTTTAAAGACCCAACAGCTTCTGTTGGTATGATTGGCTAGTTTATTGGGGGTGCCGTGGATCTGACATGGAATATCGAGTATGCGGTCCAAGCTGGATGATCCCGGATTGTTTCTTTTAAATGGCTTCTTCCGCTGGCCGGACTTGGAGCCACTGAATCTGGCGTTGACCATCGTGTCATCGGTATTTTCACCGTTGCTTTGACGCTTGTGCCTGTTGCGTAGGGGCTTGCCGTTGCTATTTCTGGCTTCAGAGGTGCCAGGTTCGCTTGCATTATTATTGATATGGGCTAGCCAACTATCTTCGCCCGTGCAAAAGCGAGTCATAAGTGCCGTGAGGGCTGCCATGGACTTCGACCTTTCTTGGCCGAGGCGTCAGGCGAGCCATTCGTCGCGGATGCTATGCTTTAAGGCCGCTAGGGCTTCGTCATCCGGATAGTCGACGATCTGGTTCTTTTTAGTTAGGAACCTAGTCCAGAATTTCCTAGCTGACTCTCCGGGCTGTTGAACTATGTGACTTAAGTCATCGGCATCCGGAGGTCGGACGTATGTTCCTTGGAAGTTGTCGCGCAAGGCGTCTTCCAAGTCCTCCCAGCTGCCAATGGAGTTTTCTGGCAGGCTGTTTAACCAGTGTCGAGCTGGTCCCTTGAGTTTTAGCGGGAGGTATTTGATGGCATGAAGATCATCACCGCGGGCCATATGAATATGGAGTAGAAAGTCCTCAATCCATATCGCCGGATCTGTTGTTGCATCATATGATTCGATATTCACGGGTTCAAACCCTTCTGGGAATTAGTGCTCCATTACTTCATCAGTATCGGGCCAAGTCGCTGGCCAAGTATATGGCACCGCTGATATTCAGAGGGGGTGTGTGACGCCTCTATATCGGGCCAAGTCGTGACGTAGCTCAGATGGAGTCCGTCTGTGGTTTTCGGCCCGGACGTGGTTATGCTTGTCACGTCCAGCTAGATAGCCGTCATCGCGCGCCGGGGCACGCCCCCGTGATCCATAGATCGATCTGGTCTAACCTGCTCTATTTTCCAGGTCCTGCCGCAGGTCTAATGTATATCCCCGAGCTGTTGTGTCTCTACCTTTACGGCGAGGTAGTATGGGCTGGTGTTCGGCTTGAGTTGTCGTTTTGTCCCGGCCACGTGGTGGTTGGTCAGCCACGTTACGTGCTGATGGTACGGGCTCAAGTGCCTCGTCGTCGAATTGAGGTAGCAGTTCACGCTTCGGGTAACTTTTGGTTGGGCGCTGGAGGCCGTATTCCTCGGCTGCCAGAACATTAGTCCACCTGTCATTGAGTAGATCTTGATCAGCTTGAAGCTGCCGCTGCTTCTTTTTCAGGCTCCTTGCAGTGGCTATTAGCTGACACTTAAAGCGCTCCTGCTTGAGGGGTTCCTCAGGCACAATAAAGTCTTCGTCGCCGAGGCTCGCCTCATCCTCGGAGAGTGGAAGATAATTACTTTCCTCCGAGTCTTCATTTACGGCCTGTTCATCAGGGCTAACTTTCCCATCTTCCCGATCATCCTATTCGGAGGTTGGCTCAACGGGGTCTTCTTGGTCTTCGGCGTCGTCCGGAGTATTGTTGTCTCTCGTGCCGGTATTGCTGTCTTTTCCACGGCGTGATTTAGAGCGGCGCCGCTGACGTCGGCGCTTATCTCAGGAGGTTTATCCTCGACTGGATCTTTCTAGTTATCACCATTACCCTCTTTGGGTGTATCCACCATGTACACGTCATACGAAGAGGTGGCCGTCCAGCGTCCTGTAAACGGCGGGTCTTGGGCCTGCTCTTGTCCGGCATCGTCGTCCATACCGTCGATGTCTTCGGAGGCGTAATCGAGCATGTTAGTTAAGTCCTCGACAGTGGCTATGAAGTGGGTGGTGGGTGGGACGTAAAATTTCCCGCTCTCAGCCCCTAGTCCGGGCTGGGCGTAGTTCGTACGTTGCTCCTCTATAATGAAGAGGGATCGCATCAAGTCCAGAGCCTCGCTTAAAGGTGAGTTTTGGCCAGGGAGAAGAGAGTCCGTGGAGTACGGCGGGAAGGAGACTCCTTGGCCGAGCTCACATGATGCTGACTCCGAGGGTTCGGAGCAAGTGTCCGGAGAAGAGTCCGGCTTCATGATGGTTGCCAGCGACACTACTTCCTTCGGCTCTCCCGTACATGGCTTAGTGGCCGCAAATAGTCCGACGGGCTCAGGAATCCCGTCTTCGGACCTAGCGATGCGCTCCGGATCTAAGGCCAGAGCGGAGGTTGGGGTCATGAACCCTTGGAAGATCAAGTCCCCTCGGATATCAGCGACATAGTCCAGATTTCCAAAACTAATCTGGTGACCTGGGGCGTAGCTGTCGATCTGCTATAGATGGCCAAGTGAGCTGGCCCGCAGTGCAAAGCCGGTGAATACGAAGATCCGGCCAGGGAGAAAAACCTACCCCAGGGTGGCATTGCTGTAGATGACTGATGGAGCCATCGAACCTTCTGATGACGACACAACAGAACTCTCAATGAAAGCACCAATGTCGGTGTCAAAACCGGCAGATCTCGGGTAGGGGGTCCCGAACTTTGCGTCTAAGGTCGATGGTAACAGGAGACGGGGGACACGATGTTTACCCAGGTTCGGGACCTCTTGATGGAGGTAATACCCTACTTCCTACTTGATTGATCTTGATGAATATGAGGATTACAAGAGTTCATCTACCACGAGATCGTAATGGCTAAACCCTAGATGTCTAGCCTATATGATTGTGATTCTCCTCTATGGACTAAACCCTCCGGTTTATACATACACCGGAGGAGCCTAGGGTTGCACAGAGTCGGTTTACACAGGAAGGAATCTTCATATCCGAACGCCAAGCTTGCCACCCACGCAAAGCAGAGTCCCATCCGGACACGGGAGGAAGTCTTCTGTCTTGTATCTTCATGGCCCATCAGTCCGGCCCATGTCACATAGCCCGGACGCCTGAGGACCCCTTAATCCAGGACTCCCTCAGCCGCACCCCCCTCCTCGGTGGGGGGTCGCTGATTAGGCTCTGGAGCCTTATTGGTCTCTGGAGTAATATGCGGCTGGGGATCGGATTGACCGGGGTCCCCATCACCGGCCTTCATGGGGGCCGTACCCCTTAGTCCTTCAGCAGCCAAGGTATTGTCCTCAGGTGCTGTTA
>NC_057811.1:269528141-269528677 GCF_018294505.1 Triticum aestivum
TTGTAACACCCTGAGAATCATGCTACAGTAACCCCCTGTGATTAAGCTAATCATGTTGCTAAACAGGGCTTGATCACATTTGAACCACACCCCTGTCAAACTCCTAGTTCAAACTTCAAATATAATTAAAGTGAAAAATAAAAGTTTTCAAAACTCAAACAAAAATGTTCTGTGGGTGCTAAATAATACACTGGCAATTATGGTGGAGAAAACTCCTATTTATAAAATGCCTAAATACTTTAAATGAAATAAAACAGAAAAGGAAATAAACAAATAAAAAGAAAACAGAAAACAGAAACAGTCAGAGAAAAAAAAAGGGGAGCAGGCCTTCCCGCCCCACCGGACCCGTGGCCCATCTGCACCGAACCCCCCCGGCCCAAACTAGGCCGCACCCCCGCGCCCCCGGCCCAGCCCACCTCCTCCCTCGCCCCTTCCCTGTTCCCCCGACCGGGTCGGAACAGGGGCGCGCTGCCGCCCGACCCCCTCGCCGGCACCGACGCCGGAGGGGATAAGGTCGCCAGCTCCCCCGCCTCCTC
>NC_057811.1:269529720-269531589 GCF_018294505.1 Triticum aestivum
TGCTTGCATTAGAGTAGTGTAGCATGTTACTGCTTTCGGTTAATCCTATTCTGTTGCATAGCCTGTCATTGTTGCTACAGTTGTTTCCCTTACCTGCTACCCTACTGCTTAGTATAGGATGCTAGTTTTCCATCAGTGGCCCTACATTCTTGTCCGTCTGCTGTGCTATACTATCGGGCCGTGATCACCTGGGCGGTGGACACGGGCATATACTTATATATTATATACATGACACCTGAGATGACTAAAGTCGGGTCGGCTCGTAGGAGTACCCGCAAGTGGATCTTTGTGGCGAAGCGACAGGGCAGGTTGAGACCGCCTAGGTGAGAGGTGGGCCTGGCCCTGGTCGGCGTTCGCGAATACTTAACACGCTTAACGAGATCTTGGTATTTGATCTGAGTCTGGCCATTTGGTCTATACGCACTAACCATCTACGTGGGAGTAGTTATGGGTATCCCGACGTCGTGGTATCAGCCGAAGCTCTTTTGACGTAGCGACTGAGTGGCGCGCGCCGTGTTGGACCGCTTTGACGTAACCGCCGTGATCGTGTGGGTTGCTAGGTCTGCTCGCGGCCGCGTTCGCAACGTGCAGGTGTGCTTAGGGCGATGGGCCCAGACCCCTGCGCGCATAGCTTTAGACCGGCGTGCTGACCTCTCTGTTGAGCCTAGGTGGGGCTGCGACGTGTTGATCTTACGAGGCCGGGCATGACCCAGGAAAGTGTGTCCGGCCAATTGGGATCGAGCGTGTTGGGTTATGTGGTGCACCCCTGCAGGGAAGTTTATCTATTCGAATAGCCGTGTTCCTCGGTAAAAGGACGACCCGGAGTTGTACCTTGACCTTATGACAAATAGAACTGGATACTGAATAAAATACACCCTTCCAAGTGCCAGATACAACCCGGTGATCGCTCTCTAACAGGGAGACGAGGAGGGGATTGCCGGGTAGGATTATGCTATGCGATGCTACTTGGAGGACTTCACTCTATTCTCTTCTATATGCTGCAAGATGGAGATGACCAGAAGCGTAGTCTTCGACAGGACTAGCTATCCCCCTTTTAATTCTGGCATTCTGCAGTTCAGTCCACTGATATGCCCCTTTACACATATACCCATGCATATGTAGTGTAGCTCCTTGCTTGCGAGTACTTTGGATGAGTACTCACGGTTGCTTCTCTCCCTCTTTTTCCCCCTTTCCTTTCTATCTGGTTGTCGCAACCAGATGTTGGAGTCCAGGAGCCAGACGCCACCGTCGACGACATCTCCCACGGCACTGGAGGTGCCTACTACTACGTGCAGGCCGCTGACGACGACCAGGAGTAGTTAGGAGGTCCCAGGCAGGAGGCCTTGCCTCTTCGATCGTTGCTACTTTTGTGCTAGCCTTCTTAAGGCAAAACTTGTTTAACTTATGTCTGTACTCAGATATTGTTGCTTCCCTGACTCGTCTATGATCGAGCACTTGTATTCGAGCCCTCGAGGCCCCTGGCTTGTATTATGATGCTTGTATGACTTATTTATGTTTTAGAGTTGTGTTGTGATATCTTCCCGTGAGTCCCTGATCTTGGTCGTACACATTTGCGTGCATGATTAGTGTACGGTCAAATCGGGGGCGTCACAAGTTGGTATCAGAGCCGACTGCCTGTAGGAATCCCCCTTTCCACACTCCTTGGCCGAAGTCGAGTCTAGACATTACAAAAACTTTTACTAACATGGCTGTGTGTCTTACGGGCCCACGTCGCCATTGGGTGGTACTAGGATCTTTTACTCCTCGACCTTTACTCTGGGACTCTGAACTCTCTTCTACTCGGGTTAAACGAATTTACTAACTCTAACACTAGGATCCCGTGACCGCGTTCACCCCAAAGATGGATAA
>NC_057811.1:269532567-269533655 GCF_018294505.1 Triticum aestivum
CGCCGTTTGTAGATGCCCCCCAGCCCCTCCGCTTTCTCGTTAGCTCGCCGTAGATATGTTTCCGTCGGGCACCCGTAGCTCCTCGCCGCCGGCGAGTTCGTAGCGCTCGTCTCCGGCCGTTCCAGCCCCTCCGACCACCGCCGTTGGACGCGCGACGTCGAGCCGCGTCGAACGCGCCCAGCCACGCCCCCGGAGACCCCCTGTACGTGAAACCCGTACCCCTCCCGAGCCGCGCCGCCGTGCGTCTGGTCGCCGGCGTTGCTCCGGCGCCGGCCGCCGACGTGGCACACCTGGGAACACCCCCTGGGTCACTGCCAGTGGCCCCCACGGGCCCCAGTTGACTGGGTTGACCCAGTCAACTGCTGACTGGGCAGGCCCAGTCACTGACATGCGGGCCCCGCCGCAAAATTTAAAAAAAAAAGAAAAGAAAAATAAAATGTTTTATAAATAAAAATAATTAGTTTAAATAATCTCTCACTGACAGGTGGGCCCATTAGTTAATTAACTAAAAGTTAATTAGTTTAATCCTCTGTTAACCCACTGTCTATGACAGGTGGGTCCCCCGTGTCAGTTTGACCAGTCAACCCGGACTGTTGACCGCTGACGTCACTCATACGTCATGCTGACATCATATCCCTTTTTCTGTTAATTAAATAATTCCAGAAATTCAAATAAACTTTGAAAATTCATATCTTTTAAACCGTAACTCGGATGAAAATGTTTTCTATATGAAAGTTGCTCAGCACGACGAGACGAATCCGAATACGCAGTCCGTTCGTCCACCACACCTCCCTAACCTATCGAACTAGCAACTTTCCCCCTCCGGTCCGTCTGTCCGAAAACGTGAAACATCGGGAATACCTCCCGGATGTTCCCCCCTTCACCGGTACCACCTACTGTCGCGTTAGGACACCCCTAGCACCGCTCACTGTCATGTCACGCATCGTCATGCTTATGTTTGCATTGTATTTACTGTTTCTTCCCCCTCTTCTCTCCGGTAGACTACGAGACCGACACTGCTGCTGCCCAGTTCGACTACGGAGTCGACGACCCCTCCTACTTGCCAGAGCAACCAGGCAAGCCCCCCC
>NC_057811.1:269552895-269555388 GCF_018294505.1 Triticum aestivum
CAAAGGATTCATTCGTCCAAGTTGCTCTCCTTGGGGAGCACCTTCTCTCTTTGTCAAGAAGAAGGACGGGACAAACCGGTTAGTTCAAGACTACCGTCCTATAAACCAAGCTACCATTCAGAATAAATACCCTCTTCCTCGGATCAATGATCTGTATGATCAACTGGCGGGTTCGTCAGTGTTCTCTAAGCTTGACTTGAGGTTGGGCTACCACCAGATCCGTGTTCGCGAAGAGGATATCCCAAAGACCGCCTTCGTGACTCGCTATGGTTCATACGAGTACACCGTCATGTCTTTCGGTTTAACCAATGCTCCAGCCACCTTCTCTCGTCTGATGAACTACATATTCATGGATTACCTCGACAAGTTCGTCGTGGTTTATCTGGATGATATCCTGATATTTTCCAAGAACGAAGAAGAACATGCGGAACATCTCCGACTTGTGCTGGAAAAGCTACGAGAACATCAACTATATGCCAAGTTCTCTAAATGTGAATTCTGGCTATCGGAAGTAACCTATCTGGGGCATGTCGTCTCTAAGGATGGTATTGCCGTCAACCCCGAGTGAGTTCAGGCTATTCTTGATTGGACTCCTCCCAAGAACGTTAAGCAAGTCAGAAGTTTTCTCGGTCTCGGCAGCTATTGCCGTCGATTTGTCGAGAACTTCTCCAAGATCACCAGGCCTCTGACTAACCTGTTACATAAGGGCGTCAAGTTCCAATGGACAGACAAATGTCAGGAAAGTTTCCAGGCACTCAAAGACAAGTTGACTTCTGCCCCAGTTCTAGCTCCACCTGATACTAAGAAGGACTTCGTCATCTACTGCGACGCTTCCCGTCAAGGATTAGGCTGTGTCCTAATGCAAGACCGCAGAGTGATTGCTTATGCCTCTCGACAATTGCGCCCTCACGAAGAGAACTACCCAGTTCACGACCTCGAACTTGCTGCAGTCATTCATGCGCTGAAGCAGTGGCGACATTACCTTCTCGGTAATCGTTGCGAGATCTTCACTGACCACCAAAGTCTGAAGTATCTGTTTACTCAGCCAGATCTGAACCTCCGCCAGCAGAGATGGATGGAGCTTGTTGCAGACTTTGACTTGGGTATTTCCTATACGCCAGGCAAGGCTAATGTAATGGCTGATGCCTTGAGCCGCAAGTCTTACTGCAACCACCTTCAGGTTCACAAAGTTCAGCCCTCGCTTGTTGAGGAATTCAGGAAGCTGAACCTCCATATTGTTCCTCCGGGTGCACTCATTCCCCCTCCTAAGGAATTTGGCAAGGTGAACCTCCACGTTGTTACCCAGGGTTCCCTCAATACCCTAGTTGCTAAACCAGATCTCGAGGACAGCATCAAAAGGCTACAGAAGTATGACTCTGAAGCCTACAAGATTAAGCGCTACCTCGCAGAAGGAAAGCCCTCATTCTTCACCATTTCTGAAGATGGCACCCTATACTTCAAGGGCCGCCTAGTGGTGCCATGTGCAGAGAAAAACCTGGATATGACACAGGAAGTTATGAAAGAAGCTCATGATACGCCTCTAAGTATCCATCCGGGTAGTACAAAGATGTACCAAGATATCCGTCAAAGATTCTGGTGGTCTAATATGAAGCAATACATTGCTCGTTATGTTGCTGAGTGTGACGTTTGCCGTCGTATCAAAGCAGAACATCAAAGGCCTGCTGGAACTCTGCAACCTATCTCTATTCCTGAATGGAAATGGGACCATGTTGAGATGGACTTCGTCACTGGATTTCCCAAATCGCAGAAAGGTAATGATGCTATTCTTGTCGTCATTGACCGGCTTTCCAAAGTTGCACATTTTCTGGCGGTCAAAGAAACGATCACTGCTAGCCAGTTGGCAACGCTCTATATGTCCAGGATTGTTTCACTCCACGGTATTCCATTGGTTATCAGCTTAGACCGTGGCAGCTTATTCACTTCAAGATTCTGGGCAAGTTTCCAAGAAGCAATGGGAACTCATCTGTCATTCAGTACCGCGTTTCATCCTCAATCGCAAGGACAAGTTGAACGCGTCAACCAAATTCTCGAAGACATGCTTCGAGCTTGCGTTATTTCCTTCGGCAAGAAATGGGAGGAATCTCTCCCGTATGCTGAGTTCTCTTATAATAATAGCTATCAAGCTAGTCTGAAGATGGCCCCCTTCGAAGTGTTATATGGACGAAAGTGCCGAACCCCTCTGAACTGGTCAGAAACTGGGGAACGTCCACTCTTCGGTCCGGATATTATCCAAGATGCCGAAGAACAAGTCCGCATTATTCGCGAGAATCTCAAGACTGCTCAGTCACGTCAGAAGAGTCAGTATGACCGTCATCATAAAGACATGGTCTATCAACCTGGCGAAAAGGCTTATCTTCGAGTCACACCTATGAAGGGTGCTCACCGCTTCGGGATCAAGGGCAAACTAGCTCCTCGCTATATTGGCCCATTCACTATTCTCGAAAGGCGTGGAAAAGTGGTATACCAACTGGA
>NC_057811.1:269556476-269556977 GCF_018294505.1 Triticum aestivum
CCCCACGCCCGACGCGCTCGCCGCCATTCCCCTCGTTCACGCGGCCACCGTGCCCCACTCGCCACCTCGCCGTGTCGTACGACGTCGCCGCCCTCGACTACACCCCCTCCGCCTCTCCGCCGAAGCTCGGAGCCACTGCATCGGCCTCCCCGAGCTCGCCTTCATCTTCGGACGCCGACGACCCCCTTCTTCCCCGGCGCCGACCTGCTGCTTCTAAGCACCCACGGGCCTTTCTTGCGCCACGCGGTGAGCTCCTCTACCTCCTCCCCCACTCCGCTAGCTCGCCCACGCTCCCTAGCTTCCCCCCCACGCGCGCCCGAACGCCGCGCCGCGGAGCTCGCCGCCGGCGGGTCTCCGGTGACCAAATGGTCACGGGGTCAAGCCCGTTGCACTCCCCGCCGTTTGTAGATGCCCCCCCAGCCCCTCCGCTTTCTCGTTAGCTCGCCGTAGATATGTTTCCGTCGGGCACCCGTAGCTCCTCGCCGCCGGCGAGTTCGTAGC
>NC_057811.1:269556987-269557895 GCF_018294505.1 Triticum aestivum
GCCTCCCCGAGCTCGCCTTCAACCTCGGACGCCGGCGACCCCCTTTCTTCCCCGGCGACGACCTGCTGCTCCTAAGCACCCACGGGCCTTTCTTGCGCCGCGCGGTGAGCTCCTCTACCTCCTCCCCCTCTCCGCTAGCTCGCTCGCGCTCCGTAGCTGCTTCCCCGCGCGCGCCCGAACGCCACGCCGCGGAGCTCGCCGCCGGCGTGTCTCCGGTGACCAAATGGTCACGGGCGTTGGCCCGCTAGCCCGACCACACCGTGCCGCACCCACCTAGCTAGCTAGTTCGGCCGTTCGCGCGCTCTAGCGTAGCTTCCGTCGGGCACCCGTAGCACCTCGCCGCCGGCGAGCTTGTAGCGGTCGTCCCCGGCCGTTCCAGCCCCTCCGACCACCGCCGTTGGACGCGCGATGTCGAGCCGCGTCGAACGCGCCCAGCCACGCCCCCGGAGACCCCCTGTACGTGAAACCCGCGCCCCTCCCGAGCCGCGCCGCCGTGCGTTTGGTCGCCGGCGATACTCCGGCGCCGGCCGCCGACGTGGCACACCTGGGGCCACCCCTGGGTCACTGCCAGTGGCCCCCACGGGCCCAGTTGACTGGGTTGACCCAGTCAACTGCTGACTGGGCAGGCCCAGTCACTGACATGCGGGCCCCGCCGCAAAAATTAAAAAAGAAAAGAAAAAGAAAATGTTTTATAAATAAAAATAATTAGTTTAATTAATCTCTCACTGACAGGTGGGCCCAGTAGCTAATTAACTAAAGATTAATTAGTTTAATCCTCTGTTAACCCACTGCCTATGACAGGTGGGTCCCCCTTGTCAGTTTGACCAGTCAACCCGGACTGTTGACCGCTGACGTCACTCCTACGTCATGCTGACGTCATATCCCTTTTTCTGTTAATTAAATAATTC